>NW_027194448.1:0-223482 GCF_032444005.1 Ranitomeya imitator
TATCACACTTTTCATCATAGTGCTTTTACCAATGCATAAAATGCATGGAGAAGTCATTTCGAATGACTGGTCCTCAGTGTTGTGAGAACGATGACTGGTTAAAATTTTTGGTGGTTTCTTGTTCAGTCCACAGGCCTACATCATGTGGCAAACCGGTGAGCATGTGGCTCTATTAGTATAGGAGATACCTGAAAACATATCACACTTTTCATCATAGTGCTTTTACCAATGCATTAAATGCATGGAGAAGTCATTTCGAATGACTGGTCCTCAGTGTTGTGAGAACGATGACTGGTTAAAATTTTTGGTGGTTTCTTGTTCAGTCCATAGGCCTACAGCATGTGGCAAACCGGTGAGCATGTGGCTCTATTAGTATAGGAGATACCTGAAAATATATCACACTTTTCATCATAGTGCTTTTACCAATGCATAAAATGCATGGAGAAGTCATTTCGAATGACTGGTCCTCAGTGTTGTGAGAACGATGACTGGTTAAAATTTTTGGTGGTTTCTTGTTCAGTCCATAGGCCTACATCATGTGGCAAACCGGTGAGCATGTGGCTCTATTAGTATAGGAGATACCTGAAAACATATCACACTTTTCAATCATAGTGCTTTTACCAATGCATAAAATGCATGGAGAAGTCATTTCGAATGACTGGTCCTCAGTGTTGTGAGAACGATGACTGGTTAAAATTTTTGGTGGTTTCTTGTTCAGTCCATAGGCCTACATCATGTGGCAAACCGGTGAGCATGTGGCTCTATTAGTATAGGAGATACCTGAAAACATATCATACTTTTCATCATAGTGCTTTTACCAATGCATAAAATGCATGGAGAAGTCATTTCGAATGACTGGTCCTCAGTGTTGTGAGAACGATGACTGGTTAAAATTTTTGGTGGTTTCTTGTTCAGTCCATAGGCCTACATCATGTGGCAAACCGGTGAGCATGTGGCTCTATTAGTATAGGAGATACCTGAAAACATATCACACTTTTCATCATAGTGCTTTTACCAATGCATAAAATGCATGGAGAAGTCATTTCGAATGACTGGTCCTCAGTGTTGTGAGAACGATGACTGGTTAAAATTTTTGGTGGTTTCTTGTTCAGTCCATAGGCCTACATCATGTGGCAAACCGGGGAGCATGTGGCTCTATTAGTATAGGAGATACCTGAAAACATATCACACTTTTCATCATAGTGCTTTTACCAATGCATAAAATGCATGGAGAAGTCATTTCGAATGACTGGTCCTCAGTGTTGTGAGAACGATGACTGGTTAAAATTTTTGGTGGTTTCTTGTTCAGTCCATAGGCCTACATCATGTGGCAAACCGGTGAGCATGTGGCTCTATTAGTATAGGAGATACCTGAAAACATATCACACTTTTCATCATAGTGCTTTTACCAATGCATAAAATGCATGGAGAAGTCATTTCGAATGACTGGTCCTCAGTGTTGTGAGAACGATGACTGGTTAAAATTTTTGGTGGTTTCTTGTTCAGTCCATAGGCCTACATCATGTGGCAAACCGGTGAGCATGTGGCTCTATTAGTATAGGAGATACCTGAAAACATATCACACTTTTCATCATAGTGCTTTTACCAATGCATAAAATGCATGGAGAAGTCATTTCGAATGACTGGTCCTCAGTGTTGTGAGAACGATGACTGGTTAAAATTTTTGGTGGTTTCTTGTTCAGTCCATAGGCCTACATCATGTGGCAAACCGGTGAGCATGTGGCTCTATTAGTATAGGAGATACCTGAAAACATATCACACTTTTCATCATAGTGCTTTTACCAATGCATAAAATGCATGGAGAAGTCATTTCGAATGACTGGTCCTCAGTGTTGTGAGAACGATGACTGGTTAAAATTTTTGGTGGTTTCTTGTTCAGTCCATAGGCCTACATCATGTGGCAAACCGGTGAGCATGTGGCTCTATTAGTATAGGAGATACCTGAAAACATATCACACTTTTCATCATAGTGCTTTTACCAATGCATAAAATGCATGGAGATGTCATTTCGAATGACTGGTCCTCAGTGTTGTGAGAACGATGACTGGTTAAAATTTTTGGTGGTTTCTTGTTCAGTCCATAGGCCTACATCATGTGGCAAACCGGTGAGCATGTGGCTCTATTAGTATAGGAGATACCTGAAAACATATCACACTTTTCATCATAGTGCTTTTACCAATGCATAAAATGCATGGAGAAGTCATTTCGAATGACTGGTCCTCAGTGTTGTGAGAACGATGACTGGATAAAATTTTTGGTGGTTTCTTGTTCAGTCCATAGGCCTACATCATGTGGCAAACCGGTGAGCATGTGGCTCTATTAGTATAGGAGATACCTGAAAACATATCACACTTTTCATCATAGTGCTTTTACCAATGCATAAAATGCATGGAGAAGTCATTTCGAATGACTGGTCCTCAGTGTTGTGAGAATGATGACTGGTTAAAATTTTTCGTGGTTTCTTGTTCAGTCCATAGGCCTACATCATGTGGCAAACCGGTGAGCATGTGGCTCTATTAGTATAGGAGATACCTGAAAACATATCACACTTTTCATCATAGTGCTTTTACCAATGCATAAAATGCATGGAGAAGTCATTTCGAATGACTGGTCCTCAGTGTTGTGAGAACGATGACTGGTTAAAATTTTTGGTGGTTTCTTGTTCAGTCCATAGGCCTACATCATGTGGCAAACCGGTGAGCATGTGGCTCGATTAGTATAGGAGATACCTGAAAACATATCACACTTTTCATCATAGTGCAAATGCATGGAGAAGTCATTTCGAATGACTGGTCCTCAGTGTTGTGAGAACGATGACTGGTTAAAATTTTTGGTGGTTTCTTGTTCAGTCCATAGGCCTACATCATGTGGCAAACCGGTGAGCATGTGGCTCTATTAGTATAGGAGATACCTGAAAACATATCACACTTTTCATCATAGTGCTTTTACCAATGCATAAAATGCATGGAGAAGTCATTTCAAATGACTGGTCCTCAGTGTTGTGAGAACGATGACTGGTTAAAATTTTTGGTGGTTTCTTGTTCAGTCCATAGGCCTACATCATGTGGCAAACCGGTGAGCATGTGGCTCTATTAGTATAGGAGATACCTGAAAACATATCACACTTTTCATCATAGTGCTTTTACCAATGCATAAAATGCATGGAGAAGTCATTTCGAATGACTGGTCCTCAGTGTTGTGAGAACGATGACTGGTTAAAATTTTTGGTGGTTTCTTGTTCAGTCCATAGGCCTACATCATGTGGCAAACCGGTGAGCATGTGGCTCTATTAGTATAGGAGATACCTGAAAACATATCACACTTTTCATCATAGTGCTTTTACCAATGCATAAAATGCATGGAGAAGTCATTTCGAATGACTGGTCCTCAGTGTTGTGAGAACGATGACTGGTTAAAATTTTTGGTGGTTTCTTGTTCAGTCCATAGGCCTACATCATGTGGCAAACCGGTGAGCATGTGGCTCTATTAGTATAGGAGATACCTGAAAACATATCACACTTTTCATCATAGTGCTTTTACCAATGCATAAAATGCATGGAGAAGTCATTTCGAATGACTGGTCCTCAGTGTTGTGAGAACGATGACTGGTTAAAATTTTTGGTGGTTTCTTGTTCAGTCCATAGGCCTACATCATGTGGCAAACCGGTGAGCATGTGGCTCTATTAGTATAGGAGATACCTGAAAACATATCACACTTTTCATCATAGTGCTTTTACCAATGCATAAAATGCATGGAGAAGTCATTTCGAATGACTGGTCCTCAGTGTTGTGAGAACGATGACTGGTTAAAATTTTTGGTGGTTTCTTGTTCAGTCCATAGGCCTACATCATGTGGCAAACCGGTGAGCATGTGGCTCTATTAGTATAGGAGATACCTGAAAACATATCACACTTTTCATCATAGTGCTTTTACCAATGCATAAAATGCATGGAGAAGTCATTTCGAATGACTGGTCCTCAGTGTTGTGAGAACGATGACTGGTTAAAATTTTTGGTGGTTTCTTGTTCAGTCCATAGGCCTACATCATGTTGCAAACCGGTGAGCATGTGGCTCTATTAGTATAGGAGATACCTGAAAACATATCACACTTTTCATCATAGTGCTTTTACCAATGCATAAAATGCATGGAGAAGTCATTTCGAATGACTGGTCCTCAGTGTTGTGAGAACGATGACTGGTTAAAATTTTTGGTGGTTTCTTGTTCAGTCCATAGGCCTACATCATGTGGCAAACCGGTGAGCATGTGGCTCGATTAGTATAGGAGATACCTGAAAACATATCACACTTTTCATCATAGTGCAAATGCATGGAGAAGTCATTTCGAATGACTGGTCCTCAGTGTTGTGAGAACGATGACTGGTTAAAATTTTTGGTGGTTTCTTGTTCAGTCCATAGGCCTACATCATGTGGCAAACCGGTGAGCATGTGGCTCTATTAGTATAGGAGATACCTGAAAACATATCACACTTTTCATCATAGTGCTTTTACCAATGCATAAAATGCATGGAGAAGTCATTTCGAATGACTGGTCCTCAGTGTTGTGAGAACGATGACTGGTTAAAATATTTGGTGGTTTCTTGTTCAGTCCATAGGCCTACATCATGTGGCAAACCGGTGAGCATGTGGCTCTATTAGTATAGGAGATACCTGAAAACATATCACACTTTTCATCATAGTGCTTTTACCAATGCATAAAATGCATGGAGAAGTCATTTCGAATGACTGGTCCTCAGTGTTGTGAGAACGATGACTGGTTAAAATTTTTGGTGGTTTCTTGTTCAGTCCATAGGCCTACATCATGTGGCAAACCGGTGAGCATGTGGCTCTATTAGTATAGGAGATACCTGAAAACATATCACACTTTTCATCATAGTGCTTTTACCAATGCATAAAATGCATGGAGAAGTCATTTCGAATGACTGGTCCTCAGTGTTGTGAGAACGATGACTGGTTAAAATTTTTGGTGGTTTCTTGTTCAGTCCATAGGCCTACATCATGTGGCAAACCGGTGAGCATGTGGCTCTATTAGTATAGGAGATACCTGAAAACATATCACACTTTTCATCATAGTGCTTTTACCAATGCATAAAATGCATGGAGAAGTCATTTCGAATGACTGGTCCTCAGTGTTGTGAGAACGATGACTGGTTAAAATTTTTGGTGGTTTCTTGTTCAGTCCATAGGCCTACATCATGTGGCAAACCGGTGAGCATGTGGCTCTATTAGTATAGGAGATACCTGAAAACATATCACACTTTTCATCATAGTGCTTTTACCAATGCATAAAATGCATGGAGAAGTCATTTCGAATGACTGGTCCTCAGTGTTGTGAGAACGATGACTGGTTAAAATTTTTGGTGGTTTCTTGTTCAGTCCATAGGCCTACATCATGTGGCAAACCGGTGAGCATGTGGCTCTATTAGTATAGGAGATACCTGAAAACATATCACACTTTTCATCATAGTGCTTTTACCAATGCATAAAATGCATGGAGAAGTCATTTCGAATGACTGGTCCTCAGTGTTGTGAGAACGATGACTGGTTAAAATTTTTGGTGGTTTCTTGTTCAGTCCATAGGCCTACATCATGTGGCAAACCGGTGAGCATGTGGCTCTATTAGTATAGGAGATACCTGAAAACATATCACACTTTTCATCATAGTGCTTTTACCAATGCATAAAATGCATGGAGAAGTCATTTCGAATGACTGGTCCTCAGTGTTGTGAGAACGATGACTGGTTAAAATTTTTGGTGGTTTCTTGTTCAGTCCATAGGCCTACATCATGTGGCAAACCGGTGAGCATGTGGCTCTATTAGTATAGGAGATACCTGAAAACATATCACACTTTTCATCATAGTGCTTTTACCAATGCATAAAATGCATGGAGAAGTCATTTCGAATGACTGGTCCTCAGTGTTGTGAGAACGATGACTGGTTAAAATTTTTGGTGGTTTCTTGTTCAGTCCATAGGCCTACATCATGTGGCAAACCGGTGAGCATGTGGCTCTATTAGTATAGGAGATACCTGAAAACATATCACACTTTTCATCATAGTGCTTTTACCAATGCATAAAATGCATGGAGAAGTCATTTCGAATGACTGGTCCTCAGTGTTGTGAGAACGATGACTGGTTAAAATTTTTGGTGGTTTCTTGTTCAGTCCATAGGCCTACATCATGTGGCAAACCGGTGAGCATGTGGCTCTATTAGTATAGGAGATACCTGAAAACATATCACACTTTTCATCATAGTGCTTTTACCAATGCATAAAATGCATGGAGAAGTCATTTCGAATGACTGGTCCTCAGTGTTGTGAGAACGATGACTGGTTAAAATTTTTGGTGGTTTCTTGTTCAGTCCATAGGCCTACATCATGTGGCAAACCGGTGAGCATGTGGCTCTATTAGTATAGGAGATACCTGAAAACATATCACACTTTTCATCATAGTGCTTTTACCAATGCATAAAATGCATGGAGAAGTCATTTCGAATGACTGGTCCTCAGTGTTGTGAGAACGATGACTGGTTAAAATTTTTGGTGGTTTCTTGTTCAGTCCATAGGCCTACATCATGTGGCAAACCGGTGAGCATGTGGCTCTATTAGTATAGGAGATACCTGAAAACATATCACAATTTTCATCATAGTGCTTTTACCAATGCATAAAATGCATGGAGAAGTCATTTCGAATGACTGGTCCTCAGTGTTGTGAGAACGATGACTGGTTAAAATTTTTGGTGGTTTCTTGTTCAGTCCATAGGCCTACATCATGTGGCAAACCGGTGAGCATGTGGCTCTATTAGTATAGGAGATACCTGAAAACATATCACACTTTTCATCATAGTGCTTTTACCAATGCATAAAATGCATGGAGAAGTCATTTCGAATGACTGGTCCTCAGTGTTGTGAGAACGATGACTGGTTAAAATTTTTGGTGGTTTCTTGTTCAGTCCATAGGCCTACAGCATGTGGCAAACCGGTGAGCATGTGGCTCTATTAGTATAGGAGATACCTGAAAACATATCACACTTTTCATCATAGTGCTTTTACCAATGCATAAAATGCATGGAGAAGTCATTTCGAATGACTGGTCCTCAGTGTTGTGAGAACGATGACTGGTTAAAATTTTTGGTGGTTTCTTGTTCAGTCCATAGGCCTACATCATGTGGCAAACCGGTGAGCATGTGGCTCTATTAGTATAGGAGATACCTGAAAACATATCACACTTTTCATCATAGTGCTTTTACCAATGCATAAAATGCATGGAGAAGTCATTTCGAATGACTGGTCCTCAGTGTTGTGAGAACGATGACTGGTTAAAATTTTTGGTGGTTTCTTGTTCAGTCCATAGGCCTACATCATGTGGCAAACCGGTGAGCATGTGGCTCTATTAGTATAGGAGATACCTGAAAACATATCACACTTTTCATCATAGTGCTTTTACCAATGCATAAAATGCATGGAGAAGTCATTTCGAATGACTGGTCCTCAGTGTTGTGAGAACGATGACTGGTTAAAATTTTTGGTGGTTTCTTGTTCAGTCCATAGGCCTACATCATGTGGCAAACCGGTGAGCATGTGGCTCTATTAGTATAGGAGATACCTGAAAACATATCACACTTTTCATCATAGTGCTTTTACCAATGCATAAAATGCATGGAGAAGTCATTTCGAATGACTGGTCCTCAGTGTTGTGAGAACGATGACTGGTTAAAATTTTTGGTGGTTTCTTGTTCAGTCCATAGGCCTACATCATGTGGCAAACCGGTGAGCATGTGGCTCTATTAGTATAGGAGATACCTGAAAACATATCACACTTTTCATCATAGTGCTTTTACCAATGCATAAAATGCATGGAGAAGTCATTTCGAATGACTGGTCCTCAGTGTTGTGAGAACGATGACTGGTTAAAATTTTTGGTGGTTTCTTGTTCAGTCCATAGGCCTACATCATGTGGCAAACCGGTGAGCATGTGGCTCTATTAGTATAGGAGATACCTGAAAACATATCACACTTTTCATCATAGTGCTTTTACCAATGCATAAAATGCATGGAGAAGTCATTTCGAATGACTGGTCCTCAGTGTTGTGAGAACGATGACTGGTTAAAATTTTTGGTGGTTTCTTGTTCAGTCCATAGGCCTACATCATGTGGCAAACCGGTGAGCATGTGGCTCTATTAGTATAGGAGATACCTGAAAACATATCACACTTTTCATCATAGTGCTTTTACCAATGCATAAAATGCATGGAGAAGTCATTTCGAATGACTGGTCCTCAGTGTTGTGAGAACGATGACTGGTTAAAATTTTTGGTGGTTTCTTGTTCAGTCCATAGGCCTACATCATGTGGCAAACCGGTGAGCATGTGGCTCTATTAGTATAGGAGATACCTGAAAACATATCACAATTTTCATCATAGTGAAACCACCAAAAATTTTAACCAGTCATCGTTCTCACAACACTGAGGACCAGTCATTCGAAATGACTTCTCCATGCATTTTATGCATTGGTAAAAGCACTATGATGAAAAGTGTGATATGTTTTCAGGTATCTCCTATACTAATAGAGCCACATGCTCACCGGTTTGCCACATGATGTAGGCCTATGGACTGAACAAGAAACCACCAAAAATTTTAACCAGTCATCGTTCTCACAACACTGAGGACCAGTCATTCGAAATGACTTCTCCATGCATTTTATGCATTGGTAAAAGCACTATGATGAAAAGTGTGATATGTTTTCAGGTATCTCCTATACTAATAGAGCCACATGCTCACCGGTTTGCCACATGCTGTAGGCCTATGGACTGAACAAGAAACCACCAAAAATTTTAACCAGTCATCGTTCTCACAACACTGAGGACCAGTCATTCGAAATGACTTCTCCATGCATTTTATGCATTGGTAAAAGCACTATGATGAAAAGTGTGATATATTTTCAGGTATCTCCTATACTAATAGAGCCACATGCTCACCGGTTTGCCACATGCTGTAGGCCTATGGACTGAACAAGAAACCACCAAAAATTTTAACCAGTCATCGTTCTCACAACACTGAGGACCAGTCATTCGAAATGACTTCTCCATGCATTTTATGCATTGGTAAAAGCACTATGATGAAAAGTGTGATATGTTTTCAGGTATCTCCTATACTAATAGAGCCACATGCTCACCGGTTTGCCACATGATGTAGGCCTGTGGACTGAACAAGAAACCACCAAAAATTTTAACCAGTCATCGTTCTCACAACACTGAGGACCAGTCATTCGAAATGACTTCTCCATGCATTTTATGCATTGGTAAAAGCACTATGATGAAAAGTGTGATATGTTTTCAGGTATCTCCTATACTAATAGAGCCACATGCTCACCGGTTTGCCACATGATGTAGGCCTATGGACTGAACAAGAAACCACCAAAAATTTTAACCAGTCATCGTTCTCACAACACTGAGGACCAGTCATTCGAAATGACTTCTCCATGCATTTTATGCATTGGTAAAAGCACTATGATGAAAAGTGTGATATGTTTTCAGGTATCTCCTATACTAATAGAGCCACATGCTCACCGGTTTGCCACATGATGTAGGCCTATGGACTGAACAAGAAACCACCAAAAATTTTAACCAGTCATCGTTCTCACAACACTGAGGACCAGTCATTCGAAATGACTTCTCCATGCATTTTATGCATTGGTAAAAGCACTATGATGAAAAGTGTGATATGTTTTCAGGTATCTCCTATACTAATAGAGCCACATGCTCACCGGTTTGCCACATGATGTAGGCCTATGGACTGAACAAGAAACCACCAAAAATTTTAACCAGTCATCGTTCTCACAACACTGAGGACCAGTCATTCGAAATGACTTCTCCATGCATTTTATGCATTGGTAAAAGCACTATGATGAAAAGTGTGATATGTTTTCAGGTATCTCCTATACTAATAGAGCCACATGCTCACCGGTTTGCCACATGATGTAGGCCTATGGACTGAACAAGAAACCACCAAAAATTTTAACCAGTCATCGTTCTCACAACACTGAGGACCAGTCATTCGAAATGACTTCTCCATGCATTTTATGCATTGGTAAAAGCACTATGATGAAAAGTGTGATATGTTTTCAGGTATCTCCTATACTAATAGAGCCACATGCTCACCGGTTTGCCACATGATGTAGGCCTATGGACTGAACAAGAAACCACCAAAAATTTTAACCAGTCATCGTTCTCACAACACTGAGGACCAGTCATTCGAAATGACTTCTCCATGCATTTTATGCATTGGTAAAAGCACTATGATGAAAAGTGTGATATGTTTTCAGGTATCTCCTATACTAATATAGCCACATGCTCACCGGTTTGCCACATGATGTAGGCCTATGGACTGAACAAGAAACCACCAAAAATTTTAACCAGTCATCGTTCTCACAACACTGAGGACCAGTCATTCGAAATGACTTCTCCATGCATTTTATGCATTGGTAAAAGCACTATGATGAAAAGTGTGATATGTTTTCAGGTATCTCCTATACTAATAGAGCCACATGCTCACCGGTTTGCCACATGATGTAGGCCTATGGACTGAACAAGAAACCACCAAAAATTTTAACCAGTCATCGTTCTCACAACACTGAGGACCAGTCATTCGAAATGACTTCTCCATGCATTTTATGCATTGGTAAAAGCACTATGATGAAAAGTGTGATATGTTTTCAGGTATCTCCTATACTAATAGAGCCACATGCTCACCGGTTTGCCACATGCTGTAGGCCTATGGACTGAACAAGAAACCACCAAAAATTTTAACCAGTCATCGTTCTCACAACACTGAGGACCAGTCATTCGAAATGACTTCTCCATGCATTTTATGCATTGGTAAAAGCACTATGATGAAAAGTGTGATATATTTTCAGGTATCTCCTATACTAATAGAGCCACATGCTCACCGGTTTGCCACATGCTGTAGGCCTATGGACTGAACAAGAAACCACCAAAAATTTTAACCAGTCATCGTTCTCACAACACTGAGGACCAGTCATTCGAAATGACTTCTCCATGCATTTTATGCATTGGTAAAAGCACTATGATGAAAAGTGTGATATGTTTTCAGGTATCTCCTATACTAATAGAGCCACATGCTCACCGGTTTGCCACATGATGTAGGCCTGTGGACTGAACAAGAAACCACCAAAAATTTTAACCAGTCATCGTTCTCACAACACTGAGGACCAGTCATTCGAAATGACTTCTCCATGCATTTTATGCATTGGTAAAAGCACTATGATGAAAAGTGTGATATGTTTTCAGGTATCTCCTATACTAATAGAGCCACATGCTCACCGGTTTGCCACATGATGTAGGCCTATGGACTGAACAAGAAACCACCAAAAATTTTAACCAGTCATCGTTCTCACAACACTGAGGACCAGTCATTCGAAATGACTTCTCCATGCATTTTATGCATTGGTAAAAGCACTATGATGAAAAGTGTGATATGTTTTCAGGTATCTCCTATACTAATAGAGCCACATGCTCACCGGTTTGCCACATGATGTAGGCCTATGGACTGAACAAGAAACCACCAAAAATTTTAACCAGTCATCGTTCTCACAACACTGAGGACCAGTCATTCGAAATGACTTCTCCATGCATTTTATGCATTGGTAAAAGCACTATGATGAAAAGTGTGATATGTTTTCAGGTATCTCCTATACTAATAGAGCCACATGCTCACCGGTTTGCCACATGATGTAGGCCTATGGACTGAACAAGAAACCACCAAAAATTTTAACCAGTCATCGTTCTCACAACACTGAGGACCAGTCATTCGAAATGACTTCTCCATGCATTTTATGCATTGGTAAAAGCACTATGATGAAAAGTGTGATATGTTTTCAGGTATCTCCTATACTAATAGAGCCACATGCTCACCGGTTTGCCACATGATGTAGGCCTATGGACTGAACAAGAAACCACCAAAAATTTTAACCAGTCATCGTTCTCACAACACTGAGGACCAGTCATTCGAAATGACTTCTCCATGCATTTTATGCATTGGTAAAAGCACTATGATGAAAAGTGTGATATGTTTTCAGGTATCTCCTATACTAATAGAGCCACATGCTCACCGGTTTGCCACATGATGTAGGCCTATGGACTGAACAAGAAACCACCAAAAATTTTAACCAGTCATCGTTCTCACAACACTGAGGACCAGTCATTCGAAATGACTTCTCCATGCATTTTATGCATTGGTAAAAGCACTATGATGAAAAGTGTGATATGTTTTCAGGTATCTCCTATACTAATAGAGCCACATGCTCACCGGTTTGCCACATGCTGTAGGCCTATGGACTGAACAAGAAACCACCAAAAATTTTAACCAGTCATCGTTCTCACAACACTGAGGACCAGTCATTCGAAATGACTTCTCCATGCATTTTATGCATTGGTAAAAGCACTATGATGAAAAGTGTGATATATTTTCAGGTATCTCCTATACTAATAGAGCCACATGCTCACCGGTTTGCCACATGCTGTAGGCCTATGGACTGAACAAGAAACCACCAAAAATTTTAACCAGTCATCGTTCTCACAACACTGAGGACCAGTCATTCGAAATGACTTCTCCATGCATTTTATGCATTGGTAAAAGCACTATGATGAAAAGTGTGATATGTTTTCAGGTATCTCATATACTAATAGAGCCACATGCTCACCGGTTTGCCACATGATGTAGGCCTGTGGACTGAACAAGAAACCACCAAAAATTTTAACCAGTCATCGTTCTCACAACACTGAGGACCAGTCATTCGAAATGACTTCTCCATGCATTTTATGCATTGGTAAAAGCACTATGATGAAAAGTGTGATATGTTTTCAGGTATCTCCTATACTAATAGAGCCACATGCTCACCGGTTTGCCACATGATGTAGGCCTATGGACTGAACAAGAAACCACCAAAAATTTTAACCAGTCATCGTTCTCACAACACTGAGGACCAGTCATTCGAAATGACTTCTCCATGCATTTTATGCATTGGTAAAAGCACTATGATGAAAAGTGTGATATGTTTTCAGGTATCTCCTATACTAATAGAGCCACATGCTCACCGGTTTGCCACATGATGTAGGCCTATGGACTGAACAAGAAACCACCAAAAATTTTAACCAGTCATCGTTCTCACAACACTGAGGACCAGTCATTCGAAATGACTTCTCCATGCATTTTATGCATTGGTAAAAGCACTATGATGAAAAGTGTGATATGTTTTCAGGTATCTCCTATACTAATAGAGCCACATGCTCACCGGTTTGCCACATGATGTAGGCCTATGGACTGAACAAGAAACCACCAAAAATTTTATCCAGTCATCGTTCTCACAACACTGAGGACCAGTCATTCGAAATGACTTCTCCATGCATTTTATGCATTGGTAAAAGCACTATGATGAAAAGTGTGATATGTTTTCAGGTATCTCCTATACTAATAGAGCCACATGCTCACCGGTTTGCCACATGATGTAGGCCTATGGACTGAACAAGAAACCACCAAAAATTTTAACCAGTCATCGTTCTCACAACACTGAGGACCAGTCATTCGAAATGACTTCTCCATGCATTTTATGCATTGGTAAAAGCACTATGATGAAAAGTGTGATATGTTTTCAGGTATCTCCTATACTAATAGAGCCACATGCTCACCGGTTTGCCACATGATGTAGGCCTATGGACTGAACAAGAAACCACCAAAAATTTTAACCAGTCATCGTTCTCACAACACTGAGGACCAGTCATTCGAAATGACTTCTCCATGCATTTTATGCATTGGTAAAAGCACTATGATGAAAAGTGTGATATGTTTTCAGGTATCTCCTATACTAATCGAGCCACATGCTCACCGGTTTGCCACATGATGTAGGCCTATGGACTGAACAAGAAACCACCAAAAATTTTAACCAGTCATCGTTTTCACAACACTGAGGACCAGTCATTCGAAATGACTTCTCCATGCATTTTATGCATTGGTAAAAGCACTATGATGAAAAGTGTGATATGTTTTCAGGTATCTCCTATACTAATAGAGCCACATGCTCACCGGTTTGCCACATGATGTAGGCCTATGGACTGAACAAGAAACCACGAAAAATTTTAACCAGTCATCATTCTCACAACACTGAGGACCAGTCATTCGAAATGACTTCTCCATGCATTTTATGCATTGGTAAAAGCACTATGATGAAAAGTGTGATATGTTTTCAGGTATCTCCTATACTAATAGAGCCACATGCTCACCGGTTTGCCACATGATGTAGGCCTATGGACTGAACAAGAAACCACCAAAAATTTTATCCAGTCATCGTTCTCACAACACTGAGGACCAGTCATTCGAAATGACTTCTCCATGCATTTTATGCATTGGTAAAAGCACTATGATGAAAAGTGTGATATTTTTTTTCAGGTATCTCCTATACTAATAGAGCCACATGCTCACCGGTTTGCCACATGATGTAGGCCTATGGACTGAACAAGAAACCACCAAAAATTTTAACCAGTCATCGTTCTCACAACACTGAGGACCAGTCATTCGAAATGACTTCTCCATGCATTTTATGCATTGGTAAAAGCACTATGATGAAAAGTGTGATATGTTTTCAGGTATCTCCTATACTAATAGAGCCACATGCTCACCGGTTTGCCACATGATGTAGGCCTATGGACTGAACATGAAACCACCAAAAATTTTAACCAGTCATCGTTCTCACAACACTGAGGACCAGTCATTCGAAATGACTTCTCCATGCATTTTATGCATTGGTAAAAGCACTATGATGAAAAGTGTGATATGTTTTCAGGTATCTCCTATACTAATAGAGCCACATGCTCACCGGTTTGCCACATGATGTAGGCCTATGGACTGAACAAGAAACCACCAAAAATTTTAACCAGTCATCGTTCTCACAACACTGAGGACCAGTCATTCGAAATGACTTCTCCATGCATTTTATGCATTGGTAAAAGCACTATGATGAAAAGTGTGATATGTTTTCAGGTATCTCCTATACTAATAGAGCCACATGCTCACCGGTTTGCCACATGATGTAGGCCTATGGACTGAACAAGAAACCACCAAAAATTTTAACCAGTCATCGTTCTCACAACACTGAGGACCAGTCATTCGAAATGACTTCTCCATGCATTTTATGCATTGGTAAAAGCACTATGATGAAAAGTGTGATATGTTTTCAGGTATCTCCTATACTAATAGAGCCACATGCTCACCGGTTTGCCACATGATGTAGGCCTATGGACTGAACAAGAAACCACCAAAAATTTTAACCAGTCATCGTTCTCACAACACTGAGGACCAGTCATTCGAAATGACTTCTCCATGCATTTTATGCATTGGTAAAAGCACTATGATGAAAAGTGTGATATGTTTTCAGGTATCTCCTATACTAATAGAGCCACATGCTCACCGGTTTGCCACATGATGTAGGCCTATGGACTGAACAAGAAACCACCAAAAATTTTAACCAGTCATCGTTCTCACAACACTGAGGACCAGTCATTCGAAATGACTTCTCCATGCATTTTATGCATTGGTAAAAGCACTATGATGAAAAGTGTGATATGTTTTCAGGTATCTCCTATACTAATAGAGCCACATGCTCACCGGTTTGCCACATGATGTAGGCCTATGGACTGAACAAGAAACCACCAAAAATTTTAACCAGTCATCGTTCTCACAACACTGAGGACCAGTCATTCGAAATGACTTCTCCATGCATTTTATGCATTGGTAAAAGCACTATGATGAAAAGTGTGATATGTTTTCAGGTATCTCCTATACTAATCGAGCCACATGCTCACCGGTTTGCCACATGATGTAGGCCTATGGACTGAACAAGAAACCACCAAAAATTTTAACCAGTCATCGTTCTCACAACACTGAGGACCAGTCATTCGAAATGACTTCTCCATGCATTTTATGCATTGGTAAAAGCACTATGATGAAAAGTGTGATATGTTTTCAGGTATCTCCTATACTAATAGAGCCACATGCTCACCGGTTTGCCACATGATGTAGGCCTATGGACTGAACAAGAAAAAACCACCAAAAATTTTAACCAGTCATCGTTCTCACAACACTGAGGACCAGTCATTCGAAATGACTTCTCCATGCATTTTATGCATTGGTAAAAGCACTATGATGAAAAGTGTGATATGTTTTCAGGTATCTCCTATACTAATAGAGCCACATGCTCACCGGTTTGCCACATGATGTAGGCCTATGGACTGAACAAGAAACCACCAAAAATTTTAACCAGTCATCGTTCTCACAACACTGAGGACCAGTCATTCGAAATGACTTCTCCATGCATTTTATGCATTGGTAAAAGCACTATGATGAAAAGTGTGATATGTTTTCAGGTATCTCCTATACTAATAGAGCCACATGCTCACCGGTTTGCCACATGATGTAGGCCTATGGACTGAACAAGAAACCACCAAAAATTTTAACCAGTCATCGTTCTCACAACACTGAGGACCAGTCATTCGAAATGACTTCTCCATGCATTTTATGCATTGGTAAAAGCACTATGATGAAAAGTGTGATATGTTTTCAGGTATCTCCTATACTAATAGAGCCACATGCTCACCGGTTTGCCACATGATGTAGGCCTATGGACTGAACAAGAAACCACCAAAAATTTTAACCAGTCATCGTTCTCACAACACTGAGGACCAGTCATTCGAAATGACTTCTCCATGCATTTTATGCATTGGTAAAAGCACTATGATGAAAAGTGTGATATGTTTTCAGGTATCTCCTATACTAATAGAGCCACATGCTCACCGGTTTGCCACATGATGTAGGCCTATGGACTGAACAAGAAACCACCAAAAATTTTAACCAGTCATCGTTCTCACAACACTGAGGACCAGTCATTCGAAATGACTTCTCCATGCATTTTATGCATTGGTAAAAGCACTATGATGAAAAGTGTGATATGTTTTCAGGTATCTCCTATACTAATAGAGCCACATGCTCACCGGTTTGCCACATGATGTAGGCCTATGGACTGAACAAGAAACCACCAAAAATTTTAACCAGTCATCGTTCTCACAACACTGAGGACCAGTCATTCGAAATGACTTCTCCATGCATTTTATGCATTGGTAAAAGCACTATGATGAAAAGTGTGATATGTTTTCAGGTATCTCCTATACTAATAGAGCCACATGCTCACCGGTTTGCCACATGATGTAGGCCTTGACTAGGACTGAACAAGAAACCACCAAAAATTTTAACCAGTCATCGTTCTCACAACACTGAGGACCAGTCATTCGAAATGACTTCTCCATGCATTTTATGCATTGGTAAAAGCACTATGATGAAAAGTGTGATATGTTTTCAGGTATCTCCTATACTAATAGAGCCACATGCTCACCGGTTTGCCACATGATGTAGGCCTATGGACTGAACAAGAAACCACCAAAAATTTTAACCAGTCATCGTTCTCACAACACTGAGGACCAGTCATTCGAAATGACTTCTCCATGCATTTTATGCATTGGTAAAAGCACTATGATGAAAAGTGTGATATGTTTTCAGGTATCTCCTATACTAATAGAGCCACATGCTCACCGGTTTGCCACATGATGTAGGCCTATGGACTGAACAAGAAACCACCAAAAATTTTAACCAGTCATCGTTCTCACAACACTGAGGACCAGTCATTCGAAATGACTTCTCCATGCATTTTATGCATTGGTAAAAGCACTATGATGAAAAGTGTGATATGTTTTCAGGTATCTCCTATACTAATAGAGCCACATGCTCACCGGTTTGCCACATGATGTAGGCCTATGGACTGAACAAGAAACCACCAAAAATTTTAACCAGTCATCGTTCTCACAACACTGAGGACCAGTCATTCGAAATGACTTCTCCATGCATTTTATGCATTGGTAAAAGCACTATGATGAAAAGTGTGATATGTTTTCAGGTATCTCCTATACTAATAGAGCCACATGCTCACCGGTTTGCCACATGATGTAGGCCTATGGACTGAACAAGAAACCACCAAAAATTTTAACCAGTCATCGTTCTCACAACACTGAGGACCAGTCATTCGAAATGACTTCTCCATGCATTTTATGCATTGGTAAAAGCACTATGATGAAAAGTGTGATATGTTTTCAGGTATCTCCTATACTAATAGAGCCACATGCTCACCGGTTTGCCACATGATGTAGGCCTATGGACTGAACAAGAAACCACCAAAAATTTTAACCAGTCATCGTTCTCACAACACTGAGGACCAGTCATTCGAAATGACTTCTCCATGCATTTTATGCATTGGTAAAAGCACTATGATGAAAAGTGTGATATGTTTTCAGGTATCTCCTATACTAATAGAGCCACATGCTCACCGGTTTGCCACATGATGTAGGCCTATGGACTGAACAAGAAACCACCAAAAATTTTAACCAGTCATCGTTCTCACAACACTGAGGACCAGTCATTCGAAATGACTTCTCCATGCATTTTATGCATTGGTAAAAGCACTATGATGAAAAGTGTGATATGTTTTCAGGTATCTCCTATACTAATAGAGCCACATGCTCACCGGTTTGCCACATGATGTAGGCCTATGGACTGAACAAGAAACCACCAAAAATTTTAACCAGTCATCGTTCTCACAACACTGAGGACCAGTCATTCGAAATGACTTCTCCATGCATTTTATGCATTGGTAAAAGCACTATGATGAAAAGTGTGATATGTTTTCAGGTATCTCCTATACTAATAGAGCCACATGCTCACCGGTTTGCCACATGATGTAGGCCTATGGACTGAACAAGAAACCACCAAAAATTTTAACCAGTCATCGTTCTCACAACACTGAGGACCAGTCATTCGAAATGACTTCTCCATGCATTTTATGCATTGGTAAAAGCACTATGATGAAAAGTGTGATATGTTTTCAGGTATCTCCTATACTAATAGAGCCACATGCTCACCGGTTTGCCACATGATGTAGGCCTATGGACTGAACAAGAAACCACCAAAAATTTTAACCAGTCATCGTTCTCACAACACTGAGGACCAGTCATTCGAAATGACTTCTCCATGCATTTTATGCATTGGTAAAAGCACTATGATGAAAAGTGTGATATGTTTTCAGGTATCTCCTATACTAATAGAGCCACATGCTCACCGGTTTGCCACATGATGTAGGCCTATGGACTGAACAAGAAACCACCAAAAATTTTAACCAGTCATCGTTCTCACAACACTGAGGACCAGTCATTCGAAATGACTTCTCCATGCATTTTATGCATTGGTAAAAGCACTATGATGAAAAGTGTGATATGTTTTCAGGTATCTCCTATACTAATAGAGCCACATGCTCACCGGTTTGCCACATGATGTAGGCCTATGGACTGAACAAGAAACCACCAAAAATTTTAACCAGTCATCGTTCTCACAACACTGAGGACCAGTCATTCGAAATGACTTCTCCATGCATTTTATGCATTGGTAAAAGCACTATGATGAAAAGTGTGATATGTTTTCAGGTATCTCCTATACTAATAGAGCCACATGCTCACCGGTTTGCCACATGATGTAGGCCTATGGACTGAACAAGAAACCACCAAAAATTTTAACCAGTCATCGTTCTCACAACACTGAGGACCAGTCATTCGAAATGACTTCTCCATGCATTTTATGCATTGGTAAAAGCACTATGATGAAAAGTGTGATATGTTTTCAGGTATCTCCTATACTAATAGAGCCACATGCTCACCGGTTTGCCACATGATGTAGGCCTATGGACTGAACAAGAAACCACCAAAAATTTTAACCAGTCATCGTTCTCACAACACTGAGGACCAGTCATTCGAAATGACTTCTCCATGCATTTTATGCATTGGTAAAAGCACTATGATGAAAAGTGTGATATGTTTTCAGGTATCTCCTATACTAATAGAGCCACATGCTCACCGGTTTGCCACATGATGTAGGCCTATGGACTGAACAAGAAACCACCAAAAATTTTAACCAGTCATCGTTCTCACAACACTGAGGACCAGTCATTCGAAATGACTTCTCCATGCATTTTATGCATTGGTAAAAGCACTATGATGAAAAGTGTGATATGTTTTCAGGTATCTCCTATACTAATAGAGCCACATGCTCACCGGTTTGCCACATGATGTAGGCCTATGGACTGAACAAGAAACCACCAAAAATTTTAACCAGTCATCGTTCTCACAACACTGAGGACCAGTCATTCGAAATGACTTCTCCATGCATTTTATGCATTGGTAAAAGCACTATGATGAAAAGTGTGATATGTTTTCAGGTATCTCCTATACTAATAGAGCCACATGCTCACCGGTTTGCCACATGATGTAGGCCTATGGACTGAACAAGAAACCACCAAAAATTTTAACCAGTCATCGTTCTCACAACACTGAGGACCAGTCATTCGAAATGACTTCTCCATGCATTTTATGCATTGGTAAAAGCACTATGATGAAAAGTGTGATATGTTTTCAGGTATCTCCTATACTAATAGAGCCACATGCTCACCGGTTTGCCACATGATGTAGGCCTATGGACTGAACAAGAAACCACCAAAAATTTTAACCAGTCATCGTTCTCACAACACTGAGGACCAGTCATTCGAAATGACTTCTCCATGCATTTTATGCATTGGTAAAAGCACTATGATGAAAAGTGTGATATGTTTTCAGGTATCTCCTATACTAATAGAGCCACATGCTCACCGGTTTGCCACATGATGTAGGCCTATGGACTGAACAAGAAACCACCAAAAATTTTAACCAGTCATCGTTCTCACAACACTGAGGACCAGTCATTCGAAATGACTTCTCCATGCATTTTATGCATTGGTAAAAGCACTATGATGAAAAGTGTGATATGTTTTCAGGTATCTCCTATACTAATAGAGCCACATGCTCACCGGTTTGCCACATGATGTAGGCCTATGGACTGAACAAGAAACCACCAAAAATTTTAACCAGTCATCGTTCTCACAACACTGAGGACCAGTCATTCGAAATGACTTCTCCATGCATTTTATGCATTGGTAAAAGCACTATGATGAAAAGTGTGATATGTTTTCAGGTATCTCCTATACTAATAGAGCCACATGCTCACCGGTTTGCCACATGATGTAGGCCTATGGACTGAACAAGAAACCACCAAAAATTTTAACCAGTCATCGTTCTCACAACACTGAGGACCAGTCATTCGAAATGACTTCTCCATGCATTTTATGCATTGGTAAAAGCACTATGATGAAAAGTGTGATATGTTTTCAGGTATCTCCTATACTAATAGAGCCACATGCTCACCGGTTTGCCACATGATGTAGGCCTATGGACTGAACAAGAAACCACCAAAAATTTTAACCAGTCATCGTTCTCACAACACTGAGGACCAGTCATTCGAAATGACTTCTCCATGCATTTTATGCATTGGTAAAAGCACTATGATGAAAAGTGTGATATGTTTTCAGGTATCTCCTATACTAATAGAGCCACATGCTCACCGGTTTGCCACATGATGTAGGCCTATGGACTGAACAAGAAACCACCAAAAATTTTAACCAGTCATCGTTCTCACAACACTGAGGACCAGTCATTCGAAATGACTTCTCCATGCATTTTATGCATTGGTAAAAGCACTATGATGAAAAGTGTGATATGTTTTCAGGTATCTCCTATACTAATAGAGCCACATGCTCACCGGTTTGCCACATGATGTAGGCCTATGGACTGAACAAGAAACCACCAAAAATTTTAACCAGTCATCGTTCTCACAACACTGAGGACCAGTCATTCGAAATGACTTCTCCATGCATTTTATGCATTGGTAAAAGCACTATGATGAAAAGTGTGATATGTTTTCAGGTATCTCCTATACTAATAGAGCCACATGCTCACCGGTTTGCCACATGATGTAGGCCTATGGACTGAACAAGAAACCACCAAAAATTTTAACCAGTCATCGTTCTCACAACACTGAGGACCAGTCATTCGAAATGACTTCTCCATGCATTTTATGCATTGGTAAAAGCACTATGATGAAAAGTGTGATATGTTTTCAGGTATCTCCTATACTAATAGAGCCACATGCTCACCGGTTTGCCACATGATGTAGGCCTATGGACTGAACAAGAAACCACCAAAAATTTTAACCAGTCATCGTTCTCACAACACTGAGGACCAGTCATTCGAAATGACTTCTCCATGCATTTTATGCATTGGTAAAAGCACTATGATGAAAAGTGTGATATGTTTTCAGGTATCTCCTATACTAATAGAGCCACATGCTCACCGGTTTGCCACATGATGTAGGCCTATGGACTGAACAAGAAACCACCAAAAATTTTAACCAGTCATCGTTCTCACAACACTGAGGACCAGTCATTCGAAATGACTTCTCCATGCATTTTATGCATTGGTAAAAGCACTATGATGAAAAGTGTGATATGTTTTCAGGTATCTCCTATACTAATAGAGCCACATGCTCACCGGTTTGCCACATGATGTAGGCCTATGGACTGAACAAGAAACCACCAAAAATTTTAACCAGTCATCGTTCTCACAACACTGAGGACCAGTCATTCGAAATGACTTCTCCATGCATTTTATGCATTGGTAAAAGCACTATGATGAAAAGTGTGATATGTTTTCAGGTATCTCCTATACTAATAGAGCCACATGCTCACCGGTTTGCCACATGATGTAGGCCTATGGACTGAACAAGAAACCACCAAAAATTTTAACCAGTCATCGTTCTCACAACACTGAGGACCAGTCATTCGAAATGACTTCTCCATGCATTTTATGCATTGGTAAAAGCACTATGATGAAAAGTGTGATATGTTTTCAGGTATCTCCTATACTAATAGAGCCACATGCTCACCGGTTTGCCACATGATGTAGGCCTATGGACTGAACAAGAAACCACCAAAAATTTTAACCAGTCATCGTTCTCACAACACTGAGGACCAGTCATTCGAAATGACTTCTCCATGCATTTTATGCATTGGTAAAAGCACTATGATGAAAAGTGTGATATGTTTTCAGGTATCTCCTATACTAATAGAGCCACATGCTCACCGGTTTGCCACATGATGTAGGCCTATGGACTGAACAAGAAACCACCAAAAATTTTAACCAGTCATCGTTCTCACAACACTGAGGACCAGTCATTCGAAATGACTTCTCCATGCATTTTATGCATTGGTAAAAGCACTATGATGAAAAGTGTGATATGTTTTCAGGTATCTCCTATACTAATAGAGCCACATGCTCACCGGTTTGCCACATGATGTAGGCCTATGGACTGAACAAGAAACCACCAAAAATTTTAACCAGTCATCGTTCTCACAACACTGAGGACCAGTCATTCGAAATGACTTCTCCATGCATTTTATGCATTGGTAAAAGCACTATGATGAAAAGTGTGATATGTTTTCAGGTATCTCCTATACTAATAGAGCCACATGCTCACCGGTTTGCCACATGATGTAGGCCTATGGACTGAACAAGAAACCACCAAAAATTTTAACCAGTCATCGTTCTCACAACACTGAGGACCAGTCATTCGAAATGACTTCTCCATGCATTTTATGCATTGGTAAAAGCACTATGATGAAAAGTGTGATATGTTTTCAGGTATCTCCTATACTAATAGAGCCACATGCTCACCGGTTTGCCACATGATGTAGGCCTATGGACTGAACAAGAAACCACCAAAAATTTTAACCAGTCATCGTTCTCACAACACTGAGGACCAGTCATTCGAAATGACTTCTCCATGCATTTTATGCATTGGTAAAAGCACTATGATGAAAAGTGTGATATGTTTTCAGGTATCTCCTATACTAATAGAGCCACATGCTCACCGGTTTGCCACATGATGTAGGCCTATGGACTGAACAAGAAACCACCAAAAATTTTAACCAGTCATCGTTCTCACAACACTGAGGACCAGTCATTCGAAATGACTTCTCCATGCATTTTATGCATTGGTAAAAGCACTATGATGAAAAGTGTGATATGTTTTCAGGTATCTCCTATACTAATAGAGCCACATGCTCACCGGTTTGCCACATGATGTAGGCCTATGGACTGAACAAGAAACCACCAAAAATTTTAACCAGTCATCGTTCTCACAACACTGAGGACCAGTCATTCGAAATGACTTCTCCATGCATTTTATGCATTGGTAAAAGCACTATGATGAAAAGTGTGATATGTTTTCAGGTATCTCCTATACTAATAGAGCCACATGCTCACCGGTTTGCCACATGATGTAGGCCTATGGACTGAACAAGAAACCACCAAAAATTTTAACCAGTCATCGTTCTCACAACACTGAGGACCAGTCATTCGAAATGACTTCTCCATGCATTTTATGCATTGGTAAAAGCACTATGATGAAAAGTGTGATATGTTTTCAGGTATCTCCTATACTAATAGAGCCACATGCTCACCGGTTTGCCACATGATGTAGGCCTATGGACTGAACAAGAAACCACCAAAAATTTTAACCAGTCATCGTTCTCACAACACTGAGGACCAGTCATTCGAAATGACTTCTCCATGCATTTTATGCATTGGTAAAAGCACTATGATGAAAAGTGTGATATGTTTTCAGGTATCTCCTATACTAATAGAGCCACATGCTCACCGGTTTGCCACATGATGTAGGCCTATGGACTGAACAAGAAACCACCAAAAATTTTAACCAGTCATCGTTCTCACAACACTGAGGACCAGTCATTCGAAATGACTTCTCCATGCATTTTATGCATTGGTAAAAGCACTATGATGAAAAGTGTGATATGTTTTCAGGTATCTCCTATACTAATAGAGCCACATGCTCACCGGTTTGCCACATGATGTAGGCCTATGGACTGAACAAGAAACCACCAAAAATTTTAACCAGTCATCGTTCTCACAACACTGAGGACCAGTCATTCGAAATGACTTCTCCATGCATTTTATGCATTGGTAAAAGCACTATGATGAAAAGTGTGATATGTTTTCAGGTATCTCCTATACTAATAGAGCCACATGCTCACCGGTTTGCCACATGATGTAGGCCTATGGACTGAACAAGAAACCACCAAAAATTTTAACCAGTCATCGTTCTCACAACACTGAGGACCAGTCATTCGAAATGACTTCTCCATGCATTTTATGCATTGGTAAAAGCACTATGATGAAAAGTGTGATATGTTTTCAGGTATCTCCTATACTAATAGAGCCACATGCTCACCGGTTTGCCACATGATGTAGGCCTATGGACTGAACAAGAAACCACCAAAAATTTTAACCAGTCATCGTTCTCACAACACTGAGGACCAGTCATTCGAAATGACTTCTCCATGCATTTTATGCATTGGTAAAAGCACTATGATGAAAAGTGTGATATGTTTTCAGGTATCTCCTATACTAATAGAGCCACATGCTCACCGGTTTGCCACATGATGTAGGCCTATGGACTGAACAAGAAACCACCAAAAATTTTAACCAGTCATCGTTCTCACAACACTGAGGACCAGTCATTCGAAATGACTTCTCCATGCATTTTATGCATTGGTAAAAGCACTATGATGAAAAGTGTGATATGTTTTCAGGTATCTCCTATACTAATAGAGCCACATGCTCACCGGTTTGCCACATGATGTAGGCCTATGGACTGAACAAGAAACCACCAAAAATTTTAACCAGTCATCGTTCTCACAACACTGAGGACCAGTCATTCGAAATGACTTCTCCATGCATTTTATGCATTGGTAAAAGCACTATGATGAAAAGTGTGATATGTTTTCAGGTATCTCCTATACTAATAGAGCCACATGCTCACCGGTTTGCCACATGATGTAGGCCTATGGACTGAACAAGAAACCACCAAAAATTTTAACCAGTCATCGTTCTCACAACACTGAGGACCAGTCATTCGAAATGACTTCTCCATGCATTTTATGCATTGGTAAAAGCACTATGATGAAAAGTGTGATATGTTTTCAGGTATCTCCTATACTAATAGAGCCACATGCTCACCGGTTTGCCACATGATGTAGGCCTATGGACTGAACAAGAAACCACCAAAAATTTTAACCAGTCATCGTTCTCACAACACTGAGGACCAGTCATTCGAAATGACTTCTCCATGCATTTTATGCATTGGTAAAAGCACTATGATGAAAAGTGTGATATGTTTTCAGGTATCTCCTATACTAATAGAGCCACATGCTCACCGGTTTGCCACATGATGTAGGCCTATGGACTGAACAAGAAACCACCAAAAATTTTAACCAGTCATCGTTCTCACAACACTGAGGACCAGTCATTCGAAATGACTTCTCCATGCATTTTATGCATTGGTAAAAGCACTATGATGAAAAGTGTGATATGTTTTCAGGTATCTCCTATACTAATAGAGCCACATGCTCACCGGTTTGCCACATGATGTAGGCCTATGGACTGAACAAGAAACCACCAAAAATTTTAACCAGTCATCGTTCTCACAACACTGAGGACCAGTCATTCGAAATGACTTCTCCATGCATTTTATGCATTGGTAAAAGCACTATGATGAAAAGTGTGATATGTTTTCAGGTATCTCCTATACTAATAGAGCCACATGCTCACCGGTTTGCCACATGATGTAGGCCTATGGACTGAACAAGAAACCACCAAAAATTTTAACCAGTCATCGTTCTCACAACACTGAGGACCAGTCATTCGAAATGACTTCTCCATGCATTTTATGCATTGGTAAAAGCACTATGATGAAAAGTGTGATATGTTTTCAGGTATCTCCTATACTAATAGAGCCACATGCTCACCGGTTTGCCACATGATGTAGGCCTATGGACTGAACAAGAAACCACCAAAAATTTTAACCAGTCATCGTTCTCACAACACTGAGGACCAGTCATTCGAAATGACTTCTCCATGCATTTTATGCATTGGTAAAAGCACTATGATGAAAAGTGTGATATGTTTTCAGGTATCTCCTATACTAATAGAGCCACATGCTCACCGGTTTGCCACATGATGTAGGCCTATGGACTGAACAAGAAACCACCAAAAATTTTAACCAGTCATCGTTCTCACAACACTGAGGACCAGTCATTCGAAATGACTTCTCCATGCATTTTATGCATTGGTAAAAGCACTATGATGAAAAGTGTGATATGTTTTCAGGTATCTCCTATACTAATAGAGCCACATGCTCACCGGTTTGCCACATGATGTAGGCCTATGGACTGAACAAGAAACCACCAAAAATTTTAACCAGTCATCGTTCTCACAACACTGAGGACCAGTCATTCGAAATGACTTCTCCATGCATTTTATGCATTGGTAAAAGCACTATGATGAAAAGTGTGATATGTTTTCAGGTATCTCCTATACTAATAGAGCCACATGCTCACCGGTTTGCCACATGATGTAGGCCTATGGACTGAACAAGAAACCACCAAAAATTTTAACCAGTCATCGTTCTCACAACACTGAGGACCAGTCATTCGAAATGACTTCTCCATGCATTTTATGCATTGGTAAAAGCACTATGATGAAAAGTGTGATATGTTTTCAGGTATCTCCTATACTAATAGAGCCACATGCTCACCCCGGTTTGCCACATGATGTAGGCCTATGGACTGAACAAGAAACCACCAAAAATTTTAACCAGTCATCGTTCTCACAACACTGAGGACCAGTCATTCGAAATGACTTCTCCATGCATTTTATGCATTGGTAAAAGCACTATGATGAAAAGTGTGATATGTTTTCAGGTATCTCCTATACTAATAGAGCCACATGCTCACCGGTTTGCCACATGATGTAGGCCTATGGACTGAACAAGAAACCACCAAAAATTTTAACCAGTCATCGTTCTCACAACACTGAGGACCAGTCATTCGAAATGACTTCTCCATGCATTTTATGCATTGGTAAAAGCACTATGATGAAAAGTGTCATATGTTTTCAGGCATCTCCTATACTAATAGAGCCACATGCTCACCGGTTTGCCACATGATGTAGGCCTATGGACTGAACAAGAAACCACCAAAAATTTTAACCAGTCATCGTTCTCACAACACTGAGGACCAGTCATTCGAAATGACTCCTCCATGCATTTTATGCATTGGTAAAAGCACTATGATGAAAAGTGTGATATGTTTTCAGGTATCTCCTATACTAATAGAGCCACATGCTCACCGGTTTGCCACATGATGTAGGCCTATGGACTGAACAAGAAACCACCAAAAATTTTAACCAGTCATCGTTCTCACAACACTGAGGACCAGTCATTCGAAATGACTTCTCCATGCATTTTATGCATTGGTAAAAGCACTATGATGAAAAGTGTGATATGTTTTCAGGTATCTCCTATACTAATAGAGCCACAAGCTCACCGGTTTGCCACATGATGTAGGCCTATGGACTGAACAAGAAACCACCAAAAATTTTAACCAGTCATCGTTCTCACAACACTGAGGACCAGTCATTCGAAATGACTTCTCCATGCATTTTATGCATTGGTAAAAGCACTATGATGAAAAGTGTGATATGTTTTCAGGTATCTCCTATACTAATAGAGCCACATGCTCACCGGTTTGCCACATGATGTAGGCCTATGGACTGAACAAGAAACCACCAAAAATTTTAACCAGTCATCGTTCTCACAACACTGAGTACCAGTCATTCGAAATGACTTCTCCATGCATTTTATGCATTGGTAAAAGCACTATGATGAAAAGTGTGATATGTTTTCAGGTATCTCCTATACTAATAGAGCCACATGCTCACCGGTTTGCCACACGATGTAGGCCTATGGACTGAACAAGAAACCACCAAAAATTTTAACCAGTCATCGTTCTCACAACACTGAGGACCAGTCATTCGAAATGACTTCTCCATGCATTTTATGCATTGGTAAAAGCACTATGATGAAAAGTGTGATATGTTTTCAGGTATCTCCTATACTAATAGAGCCACATGCTCACCGGTTTGCCACATGATGTAGGCCTATGGACTGAACAAGAAACCACCAAAAATTTTAACCAGTCATCGTTCTCACAACACTGAGGACCAGTCATTTGAAATTACTTCTTCATGCATTTTATGCATTGGTAAAAGCACTATGATGAAAAGTGTGATATGTTTTCAGGTATCTCCTATACTAATAGAGCCACATGCTCACCGGTTTGCCACATGATGTAGGCCTATGGACTGAACAAGAAACCACCAAAAATTTTAACCAGTCATCGTTCTCACAACACTGAGGACCAGTCATTCGAAATGACTTCTCCATGCATTTTATGCATTGGTAAAAGCACTATGATGAAAAGTGTGATATGTTTTCAGGTATCTCCTATACTAATAGAGCCACATGCTCACCGGTTTGCCACACGATGTAGGCCTATGGACTGAACAAGAAACCACCAAACATTTTAACCAGTCATCGTTCTCACAACACTGAGGACCAGTCATTTGAAATGACTTCTCCATGCATTTTATGCATTGGTAAAAGCACTATGATGAAAAGTGTGATGTTTTCAGGTATCTCCTATACTAATAGAGCCACATGCTCACCGGTTTGCCACATGATGTAGGCCTATGGACTGAACAAGAAACCACCAAAAATTTTAACCAGTCATCGTTCTCACAACACTGAGGACCAGTCATTCGAAATGACTTCTCCATGCATTTTATGCATTGGTAAAAGCACTATGATGAAAAGTGTGATATGTTTTCAGGTATCTCCTATACTAATAGAGCCACATGCTCACCGGTTTGCCACATGATGTAGGCCTATGGACTGAACAAGAAACCACCAAAAATTTTAACCAGTCATCGTTCTCACAACACTGAGGACCAGTCATTCGAAATGACTTCTCCATGCATTTTATGCATTGGTAAAAGCACTATGATGAAAAGTGTGATATGTTTTCAGGTATCTCCTATACTAATAGAGCCACATGCTCACCGGTTTGCCACACGATGTAGGCCTATGGACTGAACAAGAAACCACCAAACATTTTAACCAGTCATCGTTCTCACAACACTGAGGACCAGTCATTTGAAATGACTTCTCCATGCATTTTATGCATTGGTAAAAGCACTATGATGAAAAGTGTGATATGTCTTGTATCTCCTATACTAATAGAGCCACATGCTCACCGGTTTGCCACATGATGTAGGCCTATGGACTGAACAAGAAACCACCAAAAATTTTAACCAGTCATCGTTCTAACAACACTGAGGACCAGTCATTCGAAATGACTTCTCCATGCATTTTATGCATTGGTAAAAGCACTATGATGAAAAGTGTGATATGTTTTCAGGTATCTCCTATACTAATGGAGCCACATGCTCACCGGTTTGCCACATGATGTAGGCCTATGGACTGAACAAGAAAACACCAAAAATTTTAACCAGTCATCGTTCTCACAACACTGAGGACCAGTCATTCGAAATGACTTCTCCATGCATTTTATGCATTGGTAAAAGCACTATGATGAAAAGTGTGATATGTTTTCAGGTATCTCCTATACTAATAGAGCCACATGCTCACCGGTTTGCCACATGATGTAGGCCTATGGACTGAACAAGAAACCAGCAAAAATTTTAACCAGTCATCGTTCTCACAACACTGAGGACCAGTCATTCGAAATGACTTCTCCATGCATTTTATGCATTGGTAAAAGCACTATGATGAAAAGTGTGATATGTTTTCAGGTATCTCCTATACTAATAGAGCCACATGCTCACCGGTTTGCCACATGATGTAGGCCTATGGACTGAACAAGAAACCACCAAAAATTTTAACCAGTCATCGTTCTCACAACACTGAGGACCAGTCATTCGAAATGACTTCTCCATGCATTTTATGCATTGGTAAAAGCACTATGATGAAAAGTGTGATATGTTTGCAGGTATCTCCTATACTAATAGAGCCACATGCTCACCGGTTTGCCACATGATGTAGGCCTATGGACTGAACAAGAAACCACCAAAAATTTTAACCAGTCATCGTTCTCACAACACTGAGGACCAGTCATTCGAAATGACTTCTCCATGCATTTTATGCATTGGTAAAAGCACTATGATGAAAAGTGTGATATGTTTTCAGGTATCTCCTATACTAATAGAGCCACATGCTCACCGGTTTGCCACATGATGTAGGCCTATGGACTGAACAAGAAACCACCAAAAATTTTAACCAGTCATCGTTCTCACAACACTGAGGACCAGTCATTCGAAATGACTTCTCCATGCATTTTATGCATTGGTAAAAGCACTATGATGGAAAGTGTGATATGTTTTCAGGTATCTCCTATACTAATAGAGCCACATGCTCACCGGTTTGCCACATGATGTAAGCCTATGGACTGAACAAGAAACCACCAAAAATTTTAACCAGTCATCGTTCTCACAACACTGAGGACCAGTCATTCGAAATGACTTCTCCATGCATTTTATGCATTGGTAAAAGCACTATGATGGAAAGTGTGATATGTTTTCAGGTATCTCCTATACTAATAGAGCCACATGCTCACCGGTTTGCCACATGATGTAAGCCTATGGACTGAACAAGAAACCACCAAAAATTTTAACCAGTCATCGTTCTCACAACACTGAGGACCAGTCATTCGAAATGACTTCTCCATGCATTTTATGCATTGGTAAAAGCACTATGATGAAAAGTGTGATATGTTTTCAGGTATCTCCTATACTAATAGAGCCACATGCTCACCGGTTTGCCACATGATGTAGGCCTATGGACTGAACAAGAAACCACCAAAAATTTTAACCAGTCATCGTTCTCACAACACTGAGGACCAGTCATTCGAAATGACTTCTCCATGCATTTTATGCATTGGTAAAAGCACTATGATGAAAAGTGTGATATGTTTTCAGGTATCTCCTATACTAATAGAGCCACATGCTCACCGGTTTGCCACATGATGTAGGCCTATGGACTGAACAAGAAACCACCAAAAATTTTAACCAGTCATCGTTCTCACAACACTGAGGACCAGTCATTCGAAATGACTTCTCCATGCATTTTATGCATTGGTAAAAGCACTATGATGAAAAGTGTGATATGTTTTCAGGTATCTCCTATACTAATAGAGCTACATGCTCACCGGTTTGCCACACGATGTAGGCCTATGGACTGAACAAGAAACCACCAAAAATTTTAACCAGTCATCGTTCTCACAACACTGAGGACCAGTCATTCGAAATGACTTCTCCATGCATTTTATGCATTGGTAAAAGCACTATGATGAAAAGTGTGATATGTTTTCAGGTATCTCCTATACTAATAGAGCCACATGCTCACCGGTTTGCCACATGATGTAGGCGTATGGACTGAACAAGAAACCACCAAAAATTTTAACCAGTCATCGTTCTCACAACACTGAGGACCAGTCATTCGAAATGACTTCTCCATGCATTTTATGCATTGGTAAAAGCACTATGATGAAAAGTGTGATATGTTTTCAGGTATCTCCTATACTAATAGAGCCACATGCTCACCGGTTTGCCACATGATGTAGGCCTATGGACTGAACAAGAAACCACCAAAAATTTTAACCAGTCATCGTTCTCACAACACTGAGGACCAGTCATTCGAAATGACTTCTCCATGCATTTTATGCATTGGTAAAAGCACTATGATGAAAAGTGTGATATGTTTTCAGGTATCTCCTATACTAATAGAGCCACATGCTCACCGGTTTGCCACATGATGTAGGCCTATGGACTGAACAAGAAACCACCAAAAATTTTAACCAGTCATCGTTCTCACAACACTGAGGACCAGTCATTCGAAATGACTTCTCCATGCATTTTATGCATTGGTAAAAGCACTATGATGAAAAGTGTGATATGTTTTCAGGTATCTCCTATACTAATAGAGCCACATGCTCACCGGTTTGCCACATAATGTAGGCCTATGGACTGAACAAGAAACCACCAAAAATTTTAACCAGTCATCGTTCTCACAACACTGAGGACCAGTCATTCGAAATGACTTCTCCATGCATTTTATGCATTGGTAAAAGCACTATGATGAAAAGTGTGATATGTTTTCAGGTATCTCCTATACTAATAGAGCCACATGCTCACCGGTTTGCCACATGATGTAGGCCTATGGACTGAACAAGAAACCACCAAAAATTTTAACCAGTCATTGTTCTCACAACACTGAGGACCAGTCATTCGAAATGACTTCTCCATGCATTTTATGCATTGGTAAAAGCACTATGATGAAAAGTGTGATATGTTTTCAGGTATCTCCTATACTAATAGAGCCACATGCTGACCGGTTTGCCACATGATGTAGGCCTATGGACTGAACAAGAAACCACCAAACATTTTAACCAGTCATCGTTCTCACAACACTGAGGACCAGTCATTCGAAATGACTTCTCCATGCATTTTATGCATTGGTAAAAGCACTATGATGAAAAGTCTGATATGTTTTCAGGTATCTCCTATACTAATAGAGCCACATGCTCACCGGTTTGCCACATGATGTAGGCCTATGGACTGAACAAGAAACCACCAAAAATTTTAACCAGTCATTGTTCTCACAACACTGAGGACCAGTCATTCGAAATGACTTCTCCATGCATTTTATGCATTGGTAAAAGCACTATGATGAAAAGTGTGATATGTTTTCAGGTATCTCCTATACTAATAGAGCCACATGCTCACCGGTTTGCCACATGATGTAGGCCTATGGACTGAACAAGAAACCACCAAAAATTTTAACCAGTCATCGTTCTCACAACACTGAGGACCAGTCATTCGAAATGACTTCTCCATGCATTTTATGCATTGGTAAAAGCACTATGATGAAAAGTGTGATATGTTTTCAGGTATCTCCTATACTAATAGAGCCACATGCTCACCGGTTTGCCACATGATGTAGGCCTATGGACTGAACAAGAAACCACCAAAAATTTTAACCAGTCATCGTTCTCACAACACTGAGGACCAGTCATTCGAAATGACTTCTCCATGCGTTTTATGCATTGGTAAAAGCACTATGATGAAAAGTGTGATATGTTTTCAGGTATCTCCTATACTAATAGAGCCACATGCTCACCGGTTTGCCACATGATGTAGGCCTATGGACTGAACAAGAAACCACCAAAAATTTTAACCAGTCATCGATCTCACAACACTGAGGACCAGTCATTCGAAATGACTTCTCCATGCATTTTATGCATTGGTAAAAGCACTATGATGAAAAGTGTGATATGTTTTCAGGTATCTCCTATACTAATAGAGCCACATGCTCACCGGTTTGCCACATGATGTAGGCCTATGGACTGAACAAGAAACCACCAAAAATTTTAACCAGTCATCGTTCTCACAACACTGAGGACCAGTCATTCGAAATGACTTCTCCATGCATTTTATGCATTGGTAAAAGCACTATGATGAAAAGTGTGATATGTTTTCAGGTATCTCCTATACTAATAGAGCCACATGCTCACCGGTTTGCCACACGATGTAGGCCTATGGACTGAACAAGAAACCACCAAAAATTTTAACCAGTCATCGTTCTCACAACACTGAGGACCAGTCATTCGAAATGACTTCTCCATGCATTTTATGCATTGGTAATAGCACTATGATGAAAAGTGTGATATGTTTTCAGGTATCTCCTATACTAATAGAGCCACATGCTCACCGGTTTGCCACATGATGTAGGCCTTTGGACTGAACAAGAAACCACCAAAAATTTTAACCAGTCATCGTTCTCACAACACTGAGGACCAGTCATTCGAAATGACTTCTCCATGCATTTTATGCATTGGTAAAAGCACTATGATGAAAAGTGTGATATGTTTTCAGGTATCTCCTATACTAATAGAGCCACATGCTCACCGGTTTGCCACACGATGTAGGCCTATGGACTTAACAAGAAACCACCAAAAATTTTAACCAGTCATCGTTCTCACAACACTGAGGACCAGTCATTCGAAATGACTTCTCCATGCATTTTATGCATTGGTAATAGCACTATGATGAAAAGTGTGATATGTTTTCAGGTATCTCCTATACTAATAGAGCCACATGCTCACCGGTTTGCCACATGATGTAGGCCTTTGGACTGAACAAGAAACCACCAAAAATTTTAACCAGTCATTGTTCTCACAACACTGAGGACCAGTCATTCGAAATGACTTCTCCATGCATTTTATGCATTGGTAAAAGCACTATGATGAAAAGTGTGATATGTTTTCAGGTATCTCCTATACTAATAGAGCCACATGCTCACCGGTTTGCCACATGATGTAGGCCTATGGACTGAACAAGAAACCACCAAACATTTTAACCAGTCATCGTTCTCACAACACTGAGGACCAGTCATTCGAAATGACTTCTCCATGCATTTTATGCATTGGTAAAAGCACTATGATGAAAAGTGTGATATGTTTTCAGGTATCTCCTATACTAATAGAGCCACATGCTCACCGGTTTGCCACATGATGTAGGCCTATGGACTGAACAAGAAACCACCAAAAATTTTAACCAGTCATTGTTCTCACAACACTGAGGACCAGTCATTCGAAATGACTTCTCCATGCATTTTATGCATTGGTAAAAGCACTATGATGAAAAGTGTGATATGTTTTCAGGTATCTCCTATACTAATAGAGCCACATGCTCACCGGTTTGCCACATGATGTAGGCCTATGGACTGAACAAGAAACCACCAAAAATTTTAACCAGTCATCGTTCTCACAACACTGAGGACCAGTCATTCGAAATGACTTCTCCATGCATTTTATGCATTGGTAAAAGCACTATGATGAAAAGTGTGATATGTTTTCAGGTATCTCCTATACTAATAGAGCCACATGCTCACCGGTTTGCCACATGATGTAGGCCTATGGACTGAACAAGAAACCACCAAAAATTTTAACCAGTCATCGTTCTCACAACACTGAGGACCAGTCATTCGAAATGACTTCTCCATGCATTTTATGCATTGGTAAAAGCACTATGATGAAAAGTGTGATATGTTTTCAGGTATCTCCTATACTAATAGAGCCACATGCTCACCGGTTTGCCACATGATGTAGGCCTATGGACTGAACAAGAAACCACCAAAAATTTTAACCAGTCATCGTTCTCACAACACTGAGGACCAGTCATTCGAAATGACTTCTCCATGCGTTTTATGCATTGGTAAAAGCACTATGATGAAAAGTGTGATATGTTTTCAGGTATCTCCTATACTAATAGAGCCACATGCTCACCGGTTTGCCACATGATGTAGGCCTATGGACTGAACAAGAAACCACCAAAAATTTTAACCAGTCATCGATCTCACAACACTGAGGACCAGTCATTCGAAATGACTTCTCCATGCATTTTATGCATTGGTAAAAGCACTATGATGAAAAGTGTGATATGTTTTCAGGTATCTCCTATACTAATAGAGCCACATGCTCACCGGTTTGCCACATGATGTAGGCCTATGGACTGAACAAGAAACCACCAAAAATTTTAACCAGTCATCGTTCTCACAACACTGAGGACCAGTCATTCGAAATGACTTCTCCATGCATTTTATGCATTGGTAAAAGCACTATGATGAAAAGTGTGATATGTTTTCAGGTATCTCCTATACTAATAGAGCCACATGCTCACCGGTTTGCCACACGATGTAGGCCTATGGACTGAACAAGAAACCACCAAAAATTTTAACCAGTCATCGTTCTCACAACACTGAGGACCAGTCATTCGAAATGACTTCTCCATGCATTTTATGCATTGGTAATAGCACTATGATGAAAAGTGTGATATGTTTTCAGGTATCTCCTATACTAATAGAGCCACATGCTCACCGGTTTGCCACATGATGTAGGCCTTTGGACTGAACAAGAAACCACCAAAAATTTTAACCAGTCATCGTTCTCACAACACTGAGGACCAGTCATTCGAAATGACTTCTCCATGCATTTTATGCATTGGTAAAAGCACTATGATGAAAAGTGTGATATGTTTTCAGGTATCTCCTATACTAATAGAGCCACATGCTCACCGGTTTGCCACACGATGTAGGCCTATGGACTGAACAAGAAACCACCAAAAATTTTAACCAGTCATCGTTCTCACAACACTGAGGACCAGTCATTCGAAATGACTTCTCCATGCATTTTATGCATTGGTAATAGCACTATGATGAAAAGTGTGAGATGTTTTCAGGTATCTCCTATACTAATAGAGCCACATGCTCACCGGTTTGCCACATGATGTAGGCCTTTGGACTGAACAAGAAACCACCAAAAATTTTAACCAGTCATCGTTCTCACAACACTGAGGACCAGTCATTCGAAATGACTTCTCCATGCATTTTATGCATTGGTAAAAGCACTATGATGAAAAGTGTGATATGTTTTCAGGTATCTCCTATACTAATAGAGCCACATGCTCACCGGTTTGCCACACGATGTAGGCCTATGGACTGAACAAGAAACCACCAAAAATGTTAACCAGTCATCGTTCTCACAACACTGAGGACCAGTCATTCGAAATGACTTCTCCATGCATTTTATGCATTGGTAAAAGCACTATGATGAAAAGTGTGATATGTTTTCAGGTATCTCCTATACTAATAGAGCCACATGCTCACCGGTTTGCCACATGATGTAGGCCTATGGACTGAACAAGAAACCACCAAAAATTTTAACCAGTCATCGTTCTCACAACACTGAGGACCAGTCATTCGAAATGACTTCTCCATGCATTTTATGCATTGGTAAAAGCACTATGATGAAAAGTGTGATATGTTTTCAGGTATCTCCTATACTAATAGAGCCACATGCTCACCGGTTTGCCACACGATGTAGGCCTATGGACTGAATAAGAAACCACCAAAAATTTTAACCAGTCATCGTTCTCACAACACTGAGGACCAGTCATTCGAAATGACTTCTCCATGCATTTTATGCATTGGTAAAAGCACTATGATGAAAAGTGTGATATGTTTTCAGGTATCTCCTATACTAATAGAGCCACATGCTCACCGGTTTGCCACATGATGTAGGCCTATGGACTGAACAAGAAACCACCAAAAAATTTAACCAGTCATCGTTCTCACAACACTGAGGACCAGTCATTCGAAATGACTTCTCCATGCGTTTTATGCATTGGTAAAAGCACTATGATGAAAAGTGTGATATGTTTTCAGGTATCTCCTATACTAATAGAGCCACATGCTCACCGGTTTGCCACATGATGTAGGCCTATGGACTGAACAAGAAACCACCAAAAATTTTAACCAGTCATCGTTCTCACAACACTGAGGACCAGTCATTCGAAATGACTTCTCCATGCATTTTATGCATTGGTAAAAGCACTATGATGAAAAGTGTGATATGTTTTCAGGTATCTCCTATACTAATAGAGCCACATGCTCACCGGTTTGCCACATGATGTATGCCTATGGACTGAACAAGAAACCACCAAAAATTTTAACCAGTCATCGTTCTCACAACACTGAGGACCAGTCATTCGAAATGACTTCTCCATGCATTTTATGCATTGGTAAAAGCACTATGATGAAAAGTGTGATATGTTTTCAGGTATCTCCTATACTAATAGAGCCACATGCTCACCGGTTTGCCACATGATGTAGGCCTATGGACTGAACAAGAAACCACCAAAAATTTTAACCAGTCATCGTTCTCACAACACTGAGGACCAGTCATTCGAAATGACTTCTCCATGCATTTTATGCATTGGTAAAAGCACTATGATGAAAAGTGTGATATGTTTTCAGGTATCTCCTATACTAATAGAGCCACATGCTCACCGGTTTGCCACATGATGTAGGCCTATGGACTGAACAAGAAACCACCAAAAATTTTAACCAGTCATCGTTCTCACAACACTGAGGACCAGTCATTCGAAATGACTTCTCCATGCATTTTATGCATTGGTAAAAGCACTATGATGAAAAGTGTGATATGTTTTCAGGTATCTCCTATACTAATAGAGCCACATGCTCACCGGTTTGCCACATGATGTAGGCCTATGGACTGAACAAGAAACCACCAAAAATTTTAACCAGTCATCGTTCTCACAACACTGAGGACCAGTCATTCGAAATGACTTCTCCATGCATTTTATGCATTGGTAAAAGCACTATGATGAAAAGTGTGATATGTTTTCAGGTATCTCCTATACTAATAGAGCCACATGCTCACCGGTTTGCCACATGATGTAGGCCTATGGACTGAACAAGAAACCACCAAAAATTTTAACCAGTCATTGTTCTCACAACACTGAGGACCAGTCATTCGAAATGACTTCTCCATGCATTTTATGCATTGGTAAAAGCACTATGATGAAAAGTGTGATATGTTTTCAGGTATCTCCTATACTAATAGAGCCACATGCTCACCGGTTTGCCACATGATGTAGGCCTATGGACTGAACAAGAAACCACCAAAAATTTTAACCAGTCATCGTTCTCACAACACTGAGGACCAGTCATTCGAAATGACTTCTCCATGCATTTTATGCATTGGTAAAAGCACTATGATGAAAAGTGTGATATGTTTTCAGGTATCTCCTATACTAATAGAGCCACATGCTCACCGGTTTGCCACATGATGTAGGCCTATGGACTGAACAAGAAACCACCAAAAATTTTAACCAGTCATCGTTCTCACAACACTGAGGACCAGTCATTCGAAATGACTTCTCCATGCATTTTATGCATTGGTAAAAGCACTATGATGAAAAGTGTGATATGTTTTCAGGTATCTCCTATACTAATAGAGCCACATGCTCACCGGTTTGCCACATGATGTAGGCCTATGGACTGAACAAGAAACCACCAAAAATTTTAACCAGTCATCGTTCTCACAACACTGAGGACCAGTCATTCGAAATGACTTCTCCATGCATTTTATGCATTGGTAAAAGCACTATGATGAAAAGTGTGATATGTTTTCAGGTATCTCCTATACTAATAGAGCCACATGCTCACCGGTTTGCCACATGATGTAGGCCTATGGACTGAACAAGAAACCACCAAAAATTTTAACCAGTCATCGATCTCACAACACTGAGGACCAGTCATTCGAAATGACTTCTCCATGCATTTTATGCATTGGTAAAAGCACTATGATGAAAAGTGTGATATGTTTTCAGGTATCTCCTATACTAATAGAGCCACATGCTCACCGGTTTGCCACATGATGTAGGCCTATGGACTGAACAAGAAACCACCAAAAATTTTAACCAGTCATCGTTCTCACAACACTGAGGACCAGTCATTCGAAATGACTTCTCCATGCATTTTATGCATTGGTAAAAGCACTATGATGAAAAGTGTGATATGTTTTCAGGTATCTCCTATACTAATAGAGCCACATGCTCACCGGTTTGCCACATGATGTAGGCCTATGGACTGAACAAGAAACCACCAAAAATTTTAACCAGTCATCGTTCTCACAACACTGAGGACCAGTCATTCGAAATGACTTCTCCATGCATTTTATGCATTGGTAAAAGCACTATGATGAAAAGTGTGATATGTTTTCAGGTATCTCCTATACTAATAGAGCCACAAGCTCACCGGTTTGCCACATGATGTAGGCCTATGGACTGAACAAGAAACCACCAAAAATTTTAACCAGTCATCGTTCTCACAACACTGAGGACCAGTCATTCGAAATGACTTCTCCATGCATTTTATGCATTGGTAAAAGCACTATGATGAAAAGTGTGATATGTTTTCAGGTATCTCCTATACTAATAGAGCCACATGCTCACCGGTTTGCCACATGATGTAGGCCTATGGACTGAACAAGAAACCACCAAAAATTTTAACCAGTCATCGTTCTCACAACACTGAGGACCAGTCATTCGAAATGACTTCTCCATGCATTTTATGCATTGGTAAAAGCACTATGATGAAAAGTGTGATATGTTTTCAGGTATCTCCTATGCTAATAGAGCCACAAGCTCACCGGTTTGCCACATGATGTAGGCCTATGGACTGAACAAGAAACCACCAAAAATTTTAACCAGTCATCGTTCTCACAACACTGAGGACCAGTCATTCGAAATGACTTCTCCATGCATTTTATGCATTGGTAAAAGCACTATGATGAAAAGTGTGATATGTTTTCAGGTATCTCCTATACTAATAGAGCCACATGCTCACCGGTTTGCCACATGATGTAGGCCTATGGACTGAACAAGAAACCACCAAAAATTTTAACCAGTCATCGTTCTCACAACACTGAGGACCAGTCATTCGAAATGACTTCTCCATGCACTTTATGCATTGGTAAAAGCACTATGATGAAAAGTGTGATATGTTTTCAGGTATCTCCTATACTAATAGAGCCACATGCTCACCGGTTTGCCACATGATGTAGGCCTATGGACTGAACAAGAAACCACCAAAAATTTTAACCAGTTATCGTTCTCACAACACTGAGGACCAGTCATTCGAAATGACTTCTCCATGCATTTTATGCATTGGTAAAAGCACTATGATGAAAAGTGTGATATGTTTTCAGGTATCTCCTATACTAATAGAGCCACATGCTCACCGGTTTGCCACATGATGTAGGCCTATGGACTGAACAAGAAACCACCAAAAATTTTAACCAGTCATCGTTCTCACAACACTGAAGACCAGTCATTCGAAATGACTTCTCCATGCATTTTATGCATTGGTAAAAGCACTATGATGAAAAGTGTGATATGTTTTCAGGTATCTCCTATACTAATAGAGCCACATGCTCACCGGTTTGCCACATGATGTAGGCCTATGGTCTGAACAAGAAACCACCAAAAATTTTAACCAGTCATCGTTCTCACAACACTGAGGACGAGTCATTCGAAATGACTTCTCCATGCGTTTTATGCATTGGTAAAAGCACTATGATGAAAAGTGTGATATGTTTTCAGGTATCTCCTATACTAATAGAGCCACATGCTCACCGGTTTGCCACATGATGTAGGCCTATGGACTGAACAAGAAACCACCAAAAAATTTAACCAGTCATCGTTCTCACAACACTGAGGACCAGTCATTCGAAATGACTTCTCCATGCGTTTTATGCATTGGTAAAAGCACTATGATGAAAAGTGTGATATGTTTTCAGGTATCTCCTATACTAATAGAGCCACATGCTCACCGGTTTGCCACATGATGTAGGCCTATGGACTGAACAAGAAACCACCAAAAATTTTAACCAGTCATCGTTCTCACAACACTGAGGACCAGTCATTCGAAATGACTTCTCCATGCATTTTATGCATTGGTAAAAGCACTATGATGAAAAGTGTGATATGTTTTCAGGTATCTCCTATACTAATAGAGCCACATGCTCACCGGTTTGCCACATGATGTAGGCCTATGGACTGAACAAGAAACCACCAAAAATTTTAACCAGTCATCGTTCTCACAACACTGAGGACCAGTCATTCGAAATGACTTCTCCATGCATTTTATGCATTGGTAAAAGCACTATGATGAAAAGTGTGATATGTTTTCAGGTATCTCCTATACTATTAGAGCCACATGCTCACCGGTTTGCCACATGATGTAGGCCTATGGACTGAACAAGAAACCACCAAAAATTTTAACCAGTCATCGTTCTCACAACACTGAGGACCAGTCATTCGAAATGACTTCTCCATGCATTTTATGCATTGGTAAAAGCACTATGATGAAAAGTGTGATATGTTTTCAGGTATCTCCTATACTAATAGAGCCACATGCTCACCGGTTTGCCACATGATGTAGACCTATGGACTGAACAAGAAACCACCAAAAATTTTAACCAGTCATCGTTCTCACAACACTGAGGACCAGTCATTCGAAATGACTTCTCCATGCATTTTATGCATTGGTAAAAGCACTATGATGAAAAGTGTGATATGTTTTCAGGTATCTCCTGTACTAATAGAGCCACATGCTCACCGGTTTGCCACATGATGTAGGCCTATGGACTGAACAAGAAACCACCAAAAATTTAAACCAGTCATCGTTCTCACAACACTGAGGACCAGTCATTCGAAATGACTTCTCCATGCATTTTATGCATTGGTAAAAGCACTATGATGAAAAGTGTGATATGTTTTCAGGTATCTCCTATACTATTAGAGCCACATGCTCACCGGTTTGCCACATGATGTAGGCCTATGGACTGAACAAGAAACCACCAAAAATTTTAACCAGTCATCGTTCTCACAACACTGAGGACCAGTCATTCGAAATGACTTCTCCATGCATTTTATACATTGGTAAAAGCACTATGATGAAAAGTGTGATATGTTTTCAGGTATCTCCTATACTAATAGAGCCACATGCTCACCGGTTTGCCACATGATGTAGGCCTATGGACTGAACAAGAAACCACCAAAAATTTTAACCAGTCATCGTTCTCACAACACTGAGGACCAGTCATTCGAAATGACTTCTCCATGCATTTTATGCATTGGTAAAAGCACTATGATGAAAAGTGTGATATGTTTTCAGGTATCTCCTATACTAATAGAGCCACATGCTCACCGGTTTGCCACATGATGTAGGCCTATGGACTGAACAAGAAACCACCAAAAATTTTAACCAGTCATCATTCTCACAACACTGAGGACCAGTCATTCGAAATGACTTCTCCATGCATTTTATGCATTGGTAAAAGCACTATGATGAAAAGTGTGATATGTTTTCAGGTATCTCCTATACTAATAGAGCCACATGCTCACCGGTTTGCCACATGATGTAGGCCTATGGACTGAACAAGAAACCACCAAAAATTTTAACCAGTCATCGTTCTCACAACACTGAGGACCAGTCATTCGAAATGACTTCTCCATGCATTTTATGCATTGGTAAAAGCACTATGATGAAAAGTGTGATATGTTTTCAGGTATCTCCTATACTAATAGAGCCACATGCTCACCGGTTTGCCACATGATGTAGGCCTATGGACTGAACAAGAAACCACCAAAAATTTTAACCAGTCATCGTTCTCACAACACTGAGGACCAGTCATTCGAAATGACTTCTCCATGCATTTTATGCATTGGTAAAAGCACTATGATGAAAAGTGTGATATGTTTTCAGGTATCTCCTATACTAATAGAGCCACATGCTCACCGGTTTGCCACATGATGTAGGCCTATGGACTGAACAAGAAACTACCAAAAATTTTAACCAGTCATCGTTCTCACAACACTGAGGACCAGTCATTCGAAATGACTTCTCTATGCATTTTATGCATTGGTAAAAGCACTATGATGAAAAGTGTGATATGTTTTCAGGTATCTCCTATACTAATAGAGCCACATGCTCACCGGTTTGCCACATGATGTAGGCCTATGGACTGAACAAGAAACCACCAAAAATTTTAACCAGTCATCGTTCTCACAACACTGAGGACCAGTCATTCGAAATGACTTCTCCATGCATTTTATGCATTGGTAAAAGCACTATGATGAAAAGTGTGATATGTTTTCAGGTATCTCCTATATTAATAGAGCCACATGCTCACCGGTTTGCCACATGATGTAGGCCTATGGACTGAACAAGAAACCACCAAAAATTTTAACCAGTCATCGTTCTCACAACACTGAGGACCAGTCATTCGAAATGACTTCTCCATGCATTTTATGCATTGGTAAAAGCACTATGATGAAAAGTGTGATATGTTTTCAGGTATCTCCTATACTAATAGAGCCACATGCTCACCGGTTTGCCACATGATGTAGGCCTATGGACTGAACAAGAAACCACCAAAAATTTTAACCAGTCATCGTTCTCACAACACTGAGGACCAGTCATTCGAAATGACTTCTCCATGCATTTTATGCATTGGTAAAAGCACTATGATGAAAAGTGTGATATGTTTTCAGGTATCTCCTATACTAATAGAGCCACATGCTCACCGGTTTGCCACATGATGTAGGCCTATGGACTGAACAAGAAACCACCAAAAATTTTAACCAGTCATCGTTCTCACAACACTGAGGACCAGTCATTCGAAATGACTTCTCCATGCATTTTATGCATTGGTAAAAGCACTATGATGAAAAGTGTGATATGTTTTCAGGTATCTCCTATACTAATAGAGCCACATGCTCACCGGTTTGCCACATGATGTAGGCCTATGGACTGAACAAGAAACCACCAAAAATTTTAACCAGTCATCGTTCTCACAAACACTGAGGACCAGTCATTCGAAATGACTTCTCCATGCATTTTATGCATTGGTAAAAGCACTATGATGAAAAGTGTGATATGTTTTCAGGTATCTCCTATACTAATAGAGCCACATGCTCACCGGTTTGCCACATGATGTAGGCCTATGGACTGAACAAGAAACCACCAAAAATTTTAACCAGTCATCGTTCTCACAACACTGAGGACCAGTCATTCGAAATGACTTCTCCATGCATTTTATGCATTGGTAAAAGCACTATGATGAAAAGTGTGATATGTTTTCAGGTATCTCCTATACTAATAGAGCCACATGCTCACCGGTTTGCCACATGATGTAGGCCTATGGACTGAACAAGAAACCACCAAAAATTTTAACCAGTCATCGTTCTCACAACACTGAGGACCAGTCATTCAAAATGACTTCTCCATGCATTTTATGCATTGGTAAAAGCACTATGATGAAAAGTGTGATATGTTTTCAGGTATCTCCTATACTAATAGAGCCACATGCTCACCGGTTTGCCACATGATGTAGGCCTATGGACTGAACAAGAAACCACCAAAAATTTTAACCAGTCATCGTTCTCACAACACTGAGGACCAGTCATTCGAAATGACTTCTCCATGCATTTTATGCATTGGTAAAAGCACTATGATGAAAAGTGTGATATGTTTTCAGGTATCTCCTATACTAATAGAGCCACATGCTCACCGGTTTGCCACATGATGTAGGCCTATGGACTGAACAAGAAACCACCAAAAATTTTAACCAGTCATCGTTCTCACAACACTGAGGACCAGTCATTCGAAATGACTTCTCCATGCATTTTATGCATTGGTAAAAGCACTATGATGAAAAGTGTGATATGTTTTCAGGTATCTCCTATAGTATTAGAGCCACATGCTCACCGGTTTGCCACATGATGTAGGCCTATGGACTGAACAAGAAACCACCAAAACTTTTAACCAGTCATCGTTCTCACAACACTGAGGACCAGTCATTCGAAATGACTTCTCCATGCATTTTATGCATTGGTAAAAGCACTATGATGAAAAGTGTGATATGTTTTCAGGTATCTCCTATACTAATAGAGCCACATGCTCACCGGTTTGCCACATGATGTAGGCCTATGGACTGAACAAGAAACCACCAAAAATTTTAACCAGTCATCGTTCTCACAACACTGAGGACCAGTCATTCGAAATGACTTCTCCATGCATTTTATGCATTGGTAAAAGCACTATGATGAAAAGTGTGATATGTTTTCAGGTATCTCCTATACTAATAGAGCCACATGCTCACCGGTTTGCCACATGATGTAGGCCTATGGACTGAACAAGAAACCACCAAAAATTTTACCAGTCATCGTTCTCACAACACTGAGGACCAGTCATTTGAAATGACTTCTCCATGCATTTTATGCATTGGTAAAAGCACTATGATGAAAAGTGTGATATGTTTTCAGGTATCTCCTATACTAATAGAGCCACATGCTCACCGGTTTGCCACATGATGTAGGCCTATGGACTGAACAAGAAACCACCAAAAATTTTAACCAGTCATCGTTCTCACAACACTGAGGACCAGTCATTCGAAATGACTTCTCCATGCATTTTATGCACTGGTAAAAGCACTATGATGAAAAGTGTGATATGTTTTCAGGTATCTCCTATACTATTAGAGCCACATGCTCACCGGTTTGCCACATGATGTAGGCCTATGGACTGAACAAGAAACCACCAAAAATTTTAACCAGTCATCGTTCTCACAACACTGAGGACCAGTCATTCGAAATGACTTCTCCATGCATTTTATGCATTGGTAAAAGCACTATGATGAAAAGTGTGATATGTTTTCAGGTATCTCCTATTACTAATAGAGCCACATGCTCACCGGTTTGCCACATGATGTAGGCCTATGGACTGAACAAGAAACCACCAAAAATTTTAACCAGTCATCGTTCTCACAACACTGAGGACCAGTCATTCGAAATGACTTCTCCATGCATTTTATGCATTGGTAAAAGCACTATGATGAAAAGTGTGATGTTTTCAGGTATCTCCTATACTAATAGAGCCACATGCTCACCGGTTTGCCACATGATGTAGGCCTATGGACTGAACAAGAAACCACCAAAAATTTTAACCAGTCATCGTTCTCACAACACTGAGGACCAGTCATTCGAAATGACTTCTCCATGCATTTTATGCATTGGTAAAAGCACTATGATGAAAAGCGTGATATGTTTTCAGGTATCTCCTATACTAATAGAGCCACATGCTCACCGGTTTGCCACATGATGTAGGCCTATGGACTGAACAAGAAACCACCAAAAATTTTAACCAGTCATCGTTCTCACAACACTGAGGACCAGTCATTCGAAATGACTTCTCCATGCATTTTATGCATTGGTAAAAGCACTATGATGAAAAGTGTGATATGTTTTCAGGTATCTCCTATACTAATAGAGCCACATGCTCACCGGTTTGCCACATGATGTAGGCCTATGGACTGAACAAGAAACCACCAAAAATTTTAACCAGTCATCGTTCTCACAACACTGAGGACCAGTCATTCGAAATGACTTCTCCATGCATTTTATGCATTGGTAAAAGCACTATGATGAAAAGTGTGATATGTTTTCAGGTATCTCCTATACTAATAGAGCCACATGCTCACCGGTTTGCCACATGATGTAGGCCTATGGACTGAACAAGAAACCACCAAAAATTTTAACCAGTCATCGTTCTCACAACACTGAGGACCAGTCATTCGAAATGACTTCTCCATGCATTTTATGCATTGGTAAAAGCACTATGATGAAAAGTGTGATATGTTTTCAGGTATCTCCTATACTAATAGAGCCACATGCTCACCGGTTTGCCACATGATGTAGGCCTATGGACTGAACAAGAAACTACCAAAAATTTTAACCAGTCATCGTTCTCACAACACTGAGGACCAGTCATTCGAAATGACTTCTCTATGCATTTTATGCATTGGTAAAAGCACTATGATGAAAAGTGTGATATGTTTTCAGGTATCTCCTATACTAATAGAGCCACATGCTCACCGGTTTGCCACATGATGTAGGCCTATGGACTGAACAAGAAACCACCAAAAATTTTAACCAGTCATCGTTCTCACAACACTGAGGACCAGTCATTCGAAATGACTTCTCCATGCATTTTATGCATTGGTAAAAGCACTATGATGAAAAGTGTGATATGTTTTCAGGTATCTCCTATACTAATAGAGCCACATGCTCACCGGTTTGCCACATGATGTAGGCCTATGGACTGAACAAGAAACCACCAAAAATTTTAACCAGTCATCGTTCTCACAACACTGAGGACCAGTCATTCGAAATGACTTCTCCATGCATTTTATGCATTGGTAAAAGCACTATGATGAAAAGTGTGATATGTTTTCAGGTATCTCCTATACTAATAGAGCCACATGCTCACCGGTTTGCCACATGATGTAGGCCTATGGACTGAACAAGAAACCACCAAAAATTTTAACCAGTCATCGTTCTCACAACACTGAGGACCAGTCATTCAAAATGACTTCTCCATGCATTTTATGCATTGGTAAAAGCACTATGATGAAAAGTGTGATATGTTTTCAGGTATCTCCTATACTAATAGAGCCACATGCTCACCGGTTTGCCACATGATGTAGGCCTATGGACTGAACAAGAAACCACCAAAAATTTTAACCAGTCATCGTTCTCACAACACTGAGGACCAGTCATTCGAAATGACTTCTCCATGCATTTTATGCATTGGTAAAAGCACTATGATGAAAAGTGTGATATGTTTTCAGGTATCTCCTATACTAATAGAGCCACATGCTCACCGGTTTGCCACATGATGTAGGCCTATGGACTGAACAAGAAACCACCAAAAATTTTAACCAGTCAACGTTCTCACAACACTGAGGACCAGTCATTCGAAATGACTTCTCCATGCATTTTATGCATTGGTAAAAGCACTATGATGAAAAGTGTGATATGTTTTCAGGTATCTCCTATAGTATTAGAGCCACATGCTCACCGGTTTGCCACATGATGTAGGCCTATGGACTGAACAAGAAACCACCAAAACTTTTAACCAGTCATCGTTCTCACAACACTGAGGACCAGTCATTCGAAATGACTTCTCCATGCATTTTATGCATTGGTAAAAGTACTATGATGAAAAGTGTGATATGTTTTCAGGTATCTCCTATACTAATAGAGCCACATGCTCACCGGTTTGCCACATGATGTAGGCCTATGGACTGAACAAGAAACCACCAAAAATTTTAACCAGTCATCGTTCTCACAACACTGAGGACCAGTCATTCGAAATGACTTCTCCATGCATTTTATGCATTGGTAAAAGCACTATGATGAAAAGTGTGATATGTTTTCAGGTATCTCCTATACTAATAGAGCCACATGCTCACCGGTTTGCCACATGATGTAGGCCTATGGACTGAACAAGAAACCACCAAAAATTTTACCAGTCATCGTTCTCACAACACTGAGGACCAGTCATTCGAAATGACTTCTCCATGCATTTTATGCATTGGTAAAAGCACTATGATGAAAAGCGTGATATGTTTTCAGGTATCTCCAATACTAATAGAGCCACATGCTCACCGGTATGCCACATGATGTAGGCCTATGGACTGAACAAGAAACCACCAAAAATTTTAACCAGTCATCGTTCTCACAACACTGAGGACCAGTCATTCGAAATGACTTCTCCATGCATTTTATGCATTGGTAAAAGCACTATGATGAAAAGTGTGATATGTTTTCAGGTATCTCCTATAGTATTAGAGCCACATGCTCACCGGTTTGCCACATGATGTAGGCCTATGGACTGAACAAGAAACCACCAAAACTTTTAACCAGTCATCGTTCTCACAACACTGAGGACCAGTCATTCGAAATGACTTCTCCATGCATTTTATGCATTGGTAAAAGTACTATGATGAAAAGTGTGATATGTTTTCAGGTATCTCCTATACTAATAGAGCCACATGCTCACCGGTTTGCCACATGATGTAGGCCTATGGACTGAACAAGAAACCACCAAAAATTTTAACCAGTCATCGTTCTCACAACACTGAGGACCAGTCATTCGAAATGACTTCTCCATGCATTTTATGCATTGGTAAAAGCACTATGATGAAAAGTGTGATATGTTTTCAGGTATCTCCTATACTAATAGAGCCACATGCTCACCGGTTTGCCACATGATGTAGGCCTATGGACTGAACAAGAAACCACCAAAAATTTTACCAGTCATCGTTCTCACAACACTGAGGACCAGTCATTCGAAATGACTTCTCCATGCATTTTATGCATTGGTAAAAGCACTATGATGAAAAGCGTGATATGTTTTCAGGTATCTCCAATACTAATAGAGCCACATGCTCACCGGTATGCCACATGATGTAGGCCTATGGACTGAACAAGAAACCACCAAAAATTTTAACCAGTCATCGTTCTCACAACACTGAGGACCAGTCATTCGAAATGACTTCTCCATGCATTTTATGCATTGGTAAAAGCACTATGATGAAAAGTGTGATATGTTTTCAGGTATCTCCTATACTAATAGAGCCACATGCTCACCGGTTTGCCACATGATGTAGGCCTATGGACTGAACAAGAAACCACCAAAAATTTTAACCAGTCATCGTTCTCACAACACTGAGGACCAGTCATTCGAAATGACTTCTCCATGCATTTTATGCACTGGTAAAAGCACTATGATGAAAAGTGTGATATGTTTTCAGGTATCTCCTATACTATTAGAGCCACATGCTCACCGGTTTGCCACATGATGTAGGCCTATGGACTGAACAAGAAACCACCAAAAATTTTAACCAGTCATCGTTCTCACAACACTGAGGACCAGTCATTCGAAATGACTTCTCCATGCATTTTATGCATTGGTAAAAGCACTATGATGAAAAGTGTGATATGTTTTCAGGTATCTCCTATTACTAATAGAGCCACATGCTCACCGGTTTGCCACATGATGTAGGCCTATGGACTGAACAAGAAACCACCAAAAATTTTAACCAGTCATCGTTCTCACAACACTGAGGACCAGTCATTCGAAATGACTTCTCCATGTATTTTATGCATTGGTAAAAGCACTATGATGAAAAGTGTGATGTTTTCAGGTATCTCCTATACTAATAGAGCCACATGCTCACCGGTTTGCCACATGATGTAGGCCTATGGACTGAACAAGAAACCACCAAAAATTTTAACCAGTCATCGTTCTCACAACACTGAGGACCAGTCATTCGAAATGACTTCTCCATGCATTTTATGCATTGGTAAAAGCACTATGATGAAAAGCGTGATATGTTTTCAGGTATCTCCTATACTAATAGAGCCACATGCTCACCGGTTTGCCACATGATGTAGGCCTATGGACTGAACAAGAAACCACCAAAAATTTTAACCAGTCATCGTTCTCACAACACTGAGGACCATTCATTCGAAATGACTTCTCCATGCATTTTATGCATTGGTAAAAGCACTATGATGAAAAGTGTGATATGTTTTCAGGTATCTCCTATACTAATAGAGCCACATGCTCACCGGTTTGCCACATGATGTAGGCCTATGGACTGAACAAGAAACCACCAAAAATTTTAACCAGTCATCGTTCTCACAACACTGAGGACCAGTCATTCGAAATGACTTCTCCATGCATTTTATGCATTGGTAAAAGCACTATGATGAAAAGTGTGATATGTTTTCAGGTATCTCCTATACTAATAGAGCCACATGCTCACCGGTTTGCCACATGATGTAGGCCTATGGACTGAACAAGAAACCACCAAAAATTTTAACCAGTCATCGTTCTCACAACACTGAGGACCAGTCATTCGAAATGACTTCTCCATGCATTTTATGCATTGGTAAAAGCACTATGATGAAAAGTGTGATATGTTTTCAGGTATCTCCTATACTAATAGAGCCACATGCTCACCGGTTTGCCACATGATGTAGGCCTATGGACTGAACAAGAAACTACCAAAAATTTTAACCAGTCATCGTTCTCACAACACTGAGGACCAGTCATTCGAAATGACTTCTCTATGCATTTTATGCATTGGTAAAAGCACTATGATGAAAAGTGTGATATGTTTTCAGGTATCTCCTATACTAATAGAGCCACATGCTCACCGGTTTGCCACATGATGTAGGCCTATGGACTGAACAAGAAACCACCAAAAATTTTAACCAGTCATCGTTCTCACAACACTGAGGACCAGTCATTCGAAATGACTTCTCCATGCATTTTATGCATTGGTAAAAGCACTATGATGAAAAGTGTGATATGTTTTCAGGTATCTCCTATATTAATAGAGCCACATGCTCACCGGTTTGCCACATGATGTAGGCCTATGGACTGAACAAGAAACCACCAAAAATTTTAACCAGTCATCGTTCTCACAACACTGAGGACCAGTCATTCGAAATGACTTCTCCATGCATTTTATGCATTGGTAAAAGCACTATGATGAAAAGTGTGATATGTTTTCAGGTATCTCCTATACTAATAGAGCCACATGCTCACCGGTTTGCCACATGATGTAGGCCTATGGACTGAACAAGAAACCACCAAAAATTTTAACCAGTCATCGTTCTCACAACAATGAGGACCAGTCATTCGAAATGACTTCTCCATGCATTTTATGCATTGGTAAAAGCACTATGATGAAAAGTGTGATATGTTTTCAGGTATCTCCTATACTAATAGAGCCACATGCTCACCGGTTTGCCACATGATGTAGGCCTATGGACTGAACAAGAAACCACCAAAAATTTTAACCAGTCATCGTTCTCACAAACACTGAGGACCAGTCATTCGAAATGACTTCTCCATGCATTTTATGCATTGGTAAAAGCACTATGATGAAAAGTGTGATATGTTTTCAGGTATCTCCTATACTAATAGAGCCACATGCTCACCGGTTTGCCACATGATGTAGGCCTATGGACTGAACAAGAAACCACCAAAAATTTTAACCAGTCATCGTTCTCACAACACTGAGGACCAGTCATTCGAAATGACTTCTCCATGCATTTTATGCATTGGTAAAAGCACTATGATGAAAAGTGTGATATGTTTTCAGGTATCTCCTATACTAATAGAGCCACATGCTCACCGGTTTGCCACATGATGTAGGCCTATGGACTGAACAAGAAACCACCAAAAATTTTAACCAGTCATCGTTCTCACAACACTGAGGACCAGTCATTCAAAATGACTTCTCCATGCATTTTATGCATTGGTAAAAGCACTATGATGAAAAGTGTGATATGTTTTCAGGTATCTCCTATACTAATAGAGCCACATGCTCACCGGTTTGCCACATGATGTAGGCCTATGGACTGAACAAGAAACCACCAAAAATTTTAACCAGTCATCGTTCTCACAACACTGAGGACCAGTCATTCGAAATGACTTCTCCATGCATTTTATGCATTGGTAAAAGCACTATGATGAAAAGTGTGATATGTTTTCAGGTATCTCCTATAGTAATAGAGCCACATGCTCACCGGTTTGCCACATGCTGTAGGCCTATGGACTGAACAAGAAACCACCAAAAATTTTAACCAGTCATCGTTCTCACAACACTGAGGACCAATCATTCGAAATGACTTCTCCATGCATTTTATGCATTGGTAAAAGCACTATGATGAAAAGTGTGATATGTTTTCAGGTATCTCCTATACTAATAGAGCCACATGCTCACCGGTTTGCCACATGATGTAGGCCTATGGACTGAACAAGAAACCACCAAAAATTTTAACCAGTCATCGTTCTCACAACACTGAGGACCAGTCATTCGAAATGACTTCTCCATGCATTTTATGCATTGGTAAAAGCACTATGATGAAAAGTGTGATATGTTTTCAGGTATCTCCTATACTAATAGAGCAACATGCTCACCGGTTTGCCACATGATGTAGGCCTATGGACTGAACAAGAAACTACCAAAAATTTTAACCAGTCATCGTTCTCACAACACTGAGGACCAGTCATTCGAAATGACTTCTCCATGCATTTTATGCATTGGTAAAAGCACTATGATGAAAAGTGTGATATGTTTTCAGGTATCTCCTATACTAATAGAGCCACATGCTCACCGGTTTGCCACATGATGTAGGCCTATGGACTGAACAAGAAACCACCAAAAATTTTAACCAGTCATCGTTCTCACAACACTGAGGACCAGTCATTCGAAATGACTTCTCCATGCATTTTATGCATTGGTAAAAGCACTATGATGAAAAGTGTGATATGTTTTCAGGTATCTCCTATACTAATAGAGCCACATGCTCACCGGTTTGCCACATGATGTAGGCCTATGGACTGAACAAGAAACCACCAAAAATTTTAACCAGTCATCGTTCTCACAACACTGAGGACCAGTCATTCGAAATGACTTCTCCATGCATTTTATGCATTGGTAAAAGCACTATGATGAAAAGTGTGATATGTTTTCAGGTATCTCCTATACTAATAGAGCCACATGCTCACCGGTTTGCCACATGATGTAGGCCTATGGACTGAACAAGAAACCAGCAAAAATTTTAACCAGTCATCGTTCTCACAACACTGAGGACCAGTCATTCGAAATGACTTCTCCATGCATTTTATGCATTGGTAAAAGCACTATGATGAAAAGTGTGATATGTTTTCAGGTATCTCCTATACTAATAGAGCCACATGCTCACCGGTTTGCCACATGATGTAGGCCTATGGACTGAACAAGAAACCACCAAAAATTTTAACCAGTCATCGTTCTCACAACACTGAGGACCAGTCATTCGAAATGACTTCTCCATGCATTTTATGCATTGGTAAAAGCACTATGATGAAAAGTGTGATATGTTTTCAGGTATCTCCTATACTAATAGAGCCACATGCTCACCGGTTTGCCACATGATGTAGGCCTATGGACTGAACAAGAAACCACCAAAAATTTTAACCAGTCATCGTTCTCACAACACTGAGGACCAGTCATTCAAAATGACTTCTCCATGCATTTTATGCATTGGTAAAAGCACTATGATGAAAAGTGTGATATGTTTTCAGGTATCTCCTATACTAATAGAGCCACATGCTCACCGGTTTGCCACATGATGTAGGCCTATGGACTGAACAAGAAACCACCAAAAATTTTAACCAGTCATCGTTCTCACAACACTGAGGACCAGTCATTCGAAATGACTTCTCCATGCATTTTATGCATTGGTAAAAGCACTATGATGAAAAGTGTGATATGTTTTCAGGTATCTCCTATAGTAATAGAGCCACATGCTCACCGGTTTGCCACATGCTGTAGGCCTATGGACTGAACAAGAAACCACCAAAAATTTTAACCAGTCATCGTTCTCACAACACTGAGGACCAGTCATTCGAAATGACTTCTCCATGCATTTTATGCATTGGTAAAAGCACTATGATGAAAAGTGTGATATGTTTTCAGGTATCTCCTATACTAATAGAGCCACATGCTCACCGGTTTGCCACATGATGTAGGCCTATGGACTGAACAAGAAACCACCAAAAATTTTAACCAGTCATCGTTCTCACAACACTGAGGACCAGTCATTCGAAATGACTTCTCCATGCATTTTATGCATTGGTAAAAGCACTATGATGAAAAGTGTGATATGTTTTCAGGTATCTCCTATACTAATAGAGCAACATGCTCACCGGTTTGCCACATGATGTAGGCCTATGGACTGAACAAGAAACTACCAAAAATTTTAACCAGTCATCGTTCTCACAACACTGAGGACCAGTCATTCGAAATGACTTCTCCATGCATTTTATGCATTGGTAAAAGCACTATGATGAAAAGTGTGATATGTTTTCAGGTATCTCCTATACTAATAGAGCCACATGCTCACCGGTTTGCCACATGATGTAGGCCTATGGACTGAACAAGAAACCACCAAAAATTTTAACCAGTCATCGTTCTCACAACACTGAGGACCAGTCATTCGAAATGACTTCTCCATGCATTTTATGCATTGGTAAAAGCACTATGATGAAAAGTGTGATATGTTTTCAGGTATCTCCTATACTAATAGAGCCACATGCTCACCGGTTTGCCACATGATGTAGGACTATGGACTGAACAAGAAACCACCAAAAATTTTAACCAGTCATCGTTCTCACAACACTGAGGACCAGTCATTCGAAATGACTTCTCCATGCATTTTATGCATTGGTAAAAGCACTATGATGGAAAGTGTGATATGTTTTCAGGTATCTCCTATACTAATAGAGCCACATGCTCACCGGTTTGCCACATGATGTAAGCCTATGGACTGAACAAGAAACCACCAAAAATTTTAACCAGTCATCGTTCTCACAACACTGAGGACCAGTCATTCGAAATGACTTCTCCATGCATTTTATGCATTGGTAAAAGCACTATGATGAAAAGTGTGATATGTTTTCAGGTATCTCCTATACTAATAGAGCCACATGCTCACCGGTTTGCCACATGATGTAGGCCTATGGACTGAACAAGAAACCACCAAAAATTTTAACCAGTCATCGTTCTCACAACACTGAGGACCAGTCATTCGAAATTACTTCTCCATGCATTTTATGCATTGGTAAAAGCACTATGATGAAAAGTGTGATATGTTTTCAGGTATCTCCTATACTAATAGAGCCAATGCTCACCGGTTTGCCACATGATGTAGGCCTATGGACTGAACAAGAAACCACCAAAAATTTTAACCAGTCATCGTTCTCACAACACTGAGGACCAGTCATTCGAAATGACTTCTCCATGCATTTTATGCATTGGTAAAAGCACTATGATGAAAAGTGTGATATGTTTTCAGGTATCTCCTATACTAATAGAGCCACATGCTCACCGGTTTGCCACATGATGTAGGCCTATGGACTGAACAAGAAACCACCAAAAATTTTAACCAGTCATCGTTCTCACAACACTGAGGACCAGTCATTCGAAATGACTTCTCCATGCATTTTATGCATTGGTAAAAGCACTATGATGAAAAGTGTGATATGTTTTCAGGTATCTCCTATACTAATAGAGCCACATGCTCACCGGTTTGCCACATGATGTAGGCCTATGGACTGAACAAGAAACCACCAAAAATTTTAACCAGTCATCGTTCTCACAACACTGAGGACCAGTCATTCGAAATGACTTCTCCATGCATTTTATGCATTGGTAAAAGCACTATGATGAAAAGTGTGATATGTTTTCAGGTATCTCCTATACTAATAGAGCCACATGCTCACCGGTTTGCCACATGATGTAGGCCTATGGACTGAACAAGAAACCACCAAAAATTTTAACCAGTCATCGTTCTCACAACACTGAGGACCAGTCATTCGAAATGACTTCTCCATGCATTTTATGCATTGGTAAAAGCACTATGATGAAAAGTGTGATATGTTTTCAGGTATCTCCTATACTAATAGAGCCACATGCTCACCGGTTTGCCACATGATGTAGGCCTATGGACTGAACAAGAAACCACCAAAAATTTTAACCAGTCATCGTTCTCACAACACTGAGGACCAGTCATTCGAAATGACTTCTCCATGCATTTTATGCATTGGTAAAAGCACTATGATGAAAAGTGTGATATGTTTTCAGGTATCTCCTATACTAATAGAGCCACATGCTCACCGGTTTGCCACATGATGTAGGCCTATGGACTGAACAAGAAACCACCAAAAATTTTAACCAGTCATCGTTCTCACAACACTGAGGACCAGTCATTCGAAATGACTTCTCCATGCATTTTATGCATTGGTAAAAGCACTATGATGAAAAGTGTGATATGTTTTCAGGTATCTCCTATACTAATAGAGCCACATGCTCACCGGTTTGCCACATGATGTAGGCCTATGGACTGAACAAGAAACCACCAAAAATTTTAACCAGTCATCGTTCTCACAACACTGAGGACCAGTCATTCGAAATGACTTCTCCATGCATTTTATGCATTGGTAAAAGCACTATGATGAAAAGTGTGATATGTTTTCAGGTATCTCCTATACTAATAGAGCCACATGCTCACCGGTTTGCCACATGATGTAGGCCTATGGACTGAACAAGAAACCACCAAAAATTTTAACCAGTCATCGTTCTCACAACACTGAGGACCAGTCATTCGAAATGACTTCTCCATGCATTTTATGCATTGGTAAAAGCACTATGATGAAAAGTGTGATATGTTTTCAGGTATCTCCTATACTAATTGAGCCACATGCTCACACGGTTTGCCACATGATGTAGGCCTATGGACTGAACAAGAAACCACCAAAAATTTTAACCAGTCATCGTTCTCACAACACTGAGGACCAGTCATTCGAAATGACTTCTCCATGCATTTTATGCATTGGTAAAAGCACTATGATGAAAAGTGTGATATGTTTTCAGGTATCTCCTATACTAATAGAGCCACATGCTCACCGGTTTGCCACATGATGTAGGCCTATGGACTGAACAAGAAACCACCAAAAATTTTAACCAGTCATCGTTCTCACAACACTGAGGACCAGTCATTCGAAATGACTTCTCCATGCATTTTATGCATTGGTAAAAGCACTATGATGAAAAGTGTGATATGTTTTCAGGTATCTCCTATACTAATAGAGCCACATGCTCACCGGTTTGCCACATGATGTAGGCCTATGGACTGAACAAGAAACCACCAAAAATTTTAACCAGTCATCGTTCTCACAACACTGAGGACCAGTCATTCGAAATGACTTCTCCATGCATTTTATGCATTGGTAAAAGCACTATGATGAAAAGTGTGATATGTTTTCAGGTATCTCCTATACTAATAGAGCCACATGCTCACCGGTTTGCCACATGATGTAGGCCTATGGACTGAACAAGAAACCACCAAAAATTTTAACCAGTCATCGTTCTCACAACACTGAGGACCAGTCATTCGAAATGACTTCTCCATGCATTTTATGCATTGGTAAAAGCACTATGATGAAAAGTGTGATATGTTTTCAGGTATCTCCTATACTAATAGAGCCACATGCTCACCGGTTTGCCACATGATGTAGGCCTATGGACTGAACAAGAAACCACCAAAAATTTTAACCAGTCATCGTTCTCACAACACTGAGGACCAGTCATTCGAAATGACTTCTCCATGCATTTTATGCATTGGTAAAAGCACTATGATGAAAAGTGTGATATGTTTTCAGGTATCTCCTATACTAATAGAGCCACATGCTCACCGGTTTGCCACATGATGTAGGCCTATGGACTGAACAAGAAACCACCAAAAATTTTAACCAGTCATCGTTCTCACAACACTGAGGACCAGTCATTCGAAATGACTTCTCCATGCATTTTATGCATTGGTAAAAGCACTATGATGAAAAGTGTGATATGTTTTCAGGTATCTCCTATACTAATAGAGCCACATGCTCACCGGTTTGCCACATGATGTAGGCCTATGGACTGAACAAGAAACCACCAAAAATTTTAACCAGTCATCGTTCTCACAACACTGAGGACCAGTCATTCGAAATGACTTCTCCATGCATTTTATGCATTGGTAAAAGCACTATGATGAAAAGTGTGATATGTTTTCAGGTATCTCCTATACTAATAGAGCCACATGCTCACCGGTTTGCCACATGATGTAGGCCTATGGACTGAACAAGAAACCACCAAAAATTTTAACCAGTCATCGTTCTCACAACACTGAGGACCAGTCATTCGAAATGACTTCTCCATGCATTTTATGCATTGGTAAAAGCACTATGATGAAAAGTGTGATATGTTTTCAGGTATCTCCTATACTAATAGAGCCACATGCTCACCGGTTTGCCACATGATGTAGGCCTATGGACTGAACAAGAAACCACCAAAAATTTTAACCAGTCATCGTTCTCACAACACTGAGGACCAGTCATTCGAAATGACTTCTCCATGCATTTTATGCATTGGTAAAAGCACTATGATGAAAAGTGTGATATGTTTTCAGGTATCTCCTATACTAATAGAGCCACATGCTCACCGGTTTGCCACATGATGTAGGCCTATGGACTGAACAAGAAACCACCAAAAATTTTAACCAGTCATCGTTCTCACAACACTGAGGACCAGTCATTCGAAATGACTTCTCCATGCATTTTATGCATTGGTAAAAGCACTATGATGAAAAGTGTGATATGTTTTCAGGTATCTCCTATACTAATAGAGCCACATGCTCACCGGTTTGCCACATGATGTAGGCCTATGGACTGAACAAGAAACCACCAAAAATTTTAACCAGTCATCGTTCTCACAACACTGAGGACCAGTCATTCGAAATGACTTCTCCATGCATTTTATGCATTGGTAAAAGCACTATGATGAAAAGTGTGATATGTTTTCAGGTATCTCCTATACTAATAGAGCCACATGCTCACCGGTTTGCCACATGATGTAGGCCTATGGACTGAACAAGAAACCACCAAAAATTTTAACCAGTCATCGTTCTCACAACACTGAGGACCAGTCATTCGAAATGACTTCTCCATGCATTTTATGCATTGGTAAAAGCACTATGATGAAAAGTGTGATATGTTTTCAGGTATCTCCTATACTAATAGAGCCACATGCTCACCGGTTTGCCACATGATGTAGGCCTATGGACTGAACAAGAAACCACCAAAAATTTTAACCAGTCATCGTTCTCACAACACTGAGGACCAGTCATTCGAAATGACTTCTCCATGCATTTTATGCATTGGTAAAAGCACTATGATGAAAAGTGTGATATGTTTTCAGGTATCTCCTATACTAATAGAGCCACATGCTCACCGGTTTGCCACATGATGTAGGCCTATGGACTGAACAAGAAACCACCAAAAATTTTAACCAGTCATCGTTCTCACAACACTGAGGACCAGTCATTCGAAATGACTTCTCCATGCATTTTATGCATTGGTAAAAGCACTATGATGAAAAGTGTGATATGTTTTCAGGTATCTCCTATACTAATAGAGCCACATGCTCACCGGTTTGCCACATGATGTAGGCCTATGGACTGAACAAGAAACCACCAAAAATTTTAACCAGTCATCGTTCTCACAACACTGAGGACCAGTCATTCGAAATGACTTCTCCATGCATTTTATGCATTGGTAAAAGCACTATGATGAAAAGTGTGATATGTTTTCAGGTATCTCCTATACTAATAGAGCCACATGCTCACCGGTTTGCCACATGATGTAGGCCTATGGACTGAACAAGAAACCACCAAAAATTTTAACCAGTCATCGTTCTCACAACACTGAGGACCAGTCATTCGAATGACTTCTCCATGCATTTTATGCATTGGTAAAAGCACTATGATGAAAAGTGTGATATGTTTTCAGGTATCTCCTATACTAATAGAGCCACATGCTCACCGGTTTGCCACATGATGTAGGCCTATGGACTGAACAAGAAACCACCAAAAATTTTAACCAGTCATCGTTCTCACAACACTGAGGACCAGTCATTCGAAATGACTTCTCCATGCATTTTATGCATTGTAAAAGCACTATGATGAAAAGTGTGATATGTTTTCAGGTATCTCCTATACTAATAGAGCCACATGCTCACCGGTTTGCCACATGATGTAGGCCTATGGACTGAACAAGAAACCACCAAAAATTTTAACCAGTCATCGTTCTCACAACACTGAGGACCAGTCATTCGAAATGACTTCTCCATGCATTTTATGCATTGGTAAAAGCACTATGATGAAAAGTGTGATAGTTTTCAGGTATCTCCTATACTAATAGAGCCACATGCTCACCGGTTTGCCACATGATGTAGGCCTATGGACTGAACAAGAAACCACCAAAAATTTTAACCAGTCATCGTTCTCACAACACTGAGGACCAGTCATTCGAAATGACTTCTCCATGCATTTTATGCATTGGTAAAAGCACTATGATGAAAAGTGTGATATGTTTTCAGGTATCTCCTATACTAATAGAGCCACATGCTCACCGGTTTGCCACATGATGTAGGCCTATGGACTGAACAAGAAACCACCAAAAATTTTAACCAGTCATCGTTCTCACAACACTGAGGACCAGTCATTCGAAATGACTTCTCCATGCATTTTATGCATTGGTAAAAGCACTATGATGAAAAGTGTGATATGTTTTCAGGTATCTCCTATACTAATAGAGCCACATGCTCACCGGTTTGCCACATGATGTAGGCCTATGGACTGAACAAGAAACCACCAAAAATTTTAACCAGTCATCGTTCTCACAACACTGAGGACCAGTCATTCGAAATGACTTCTCCATGCATTTTATGCATTGGTAAAAGCACTATGATGAAAAGTGTGATATGTTTTCAGGTATCTCCTATACTAATAGAGCCACATGCTCACCGGTTTGCCACATGATGTAGGCCTATGGACTGAACAAGAAACCACCAAAAATTTTAACCAGTCATCGTTCTCACAACACTGAGGACCAGTCATTCGAAATGACTTCTCCATGCATTTTATGCATTGGTAAAAGCACTATGATGAAAAGTGTGATATGTTTTCAGGTATCTCCTATACTAATAGAGCCACATGCTCACGGTTTGCCACATGATGTAGGCCTATGGACTGAACAAGAAACCACCAAAAATTTTAACCAGTCATCGTTCTCACAACACTGAGGACCAGTCATTCGAAATGACTTCTCCATGCATTTTATGCATTGGTAAAAGCACTATGATGAAAAGTGTGATATGTTTTCAGGTATCTCCTATACTAATAGAGCCACATGCTCACCGGTTTGCCACATGATGTAGGCCTATGGACTGAACAAGAAACCACCAAAAATTTTAACCAGTCATCGTTCTCACAACACTGAGGACCAGTCATTCGAAATGACTTCTCCATGCATTTTATGCATTGGTAAAAGCACTATGATGAAAAGTGTGATATGTTTTCAGGTATCTCCTATACTAATAGAGCCACATGCTCACCGATTGCCACATGATGTAGGCCTATGGACTGAACAAGAAACCACCAAAAATTTTAACCAGTCATCGCTCTCACAACACTGAGGACCAGTCATTCGAAATGACTTCTCCATGCATTTTATGCATTGGTAAAAGCACTATGATGAAAAGTGTGATATGTTTTCAGGTATCTCCTATACTAATAGAGCCACATGCTCACCGGTTTGCCACATGATGTAGGCCTATGGACTGAACAAGAAACCACCAAAAATTTTAACCAGTCATCGTTCTCACAACACTGAGGACCAGTCATTCGAAATGACTTCTCCATGCATTTTATGCATTGGTAAAAGCACTATGATGAAAAGTGTGATATGTTTTCAGGTATCTCCTATACTAATAGAGCCACATGCTCACCGGTTTGCCACATGATGTAGGCCTATGGACTGAACAAGAAACCACCAGAAATTTTAACCAGTCATCGTTCTCACAACACTGAGGACCAGTCATTCGAAATGACTTCTCCATGCATTTTATGCATTGGTAAAAGCACTATGATGAAAAGTGTGATATGTTTTCAGGTATCTCCTATACTAATAGAGCCACATGCTCACCCGGTTTGCCACATGATGTAGGCCTATGGACTGAACAAGAAACCACCAAAAATTTTAACCAGTCATCGTTCTCACAACACTGAGGACCAGTCATTCGAAATGACTTCTCCATGCATTTTATGCATTGGTAAAAGCACTATGATGAAAAGTGTGATATGTTTTCAGGTATCTCCTATACTAATAGAGCCACATGCTCACCGGTTTGCCACATGATGTAGGCCTATGGACTGAACAAGAAACCACCAAAAATTTTAACCAGTCATCGTTCTCACAACACTGAGGACCAGTCATTCGAAATGACTTCTCCATGCATTTTATGCATTGGTAAAAGCACTATGATGAAAAGTGTGATATGTTTTCAGGTATCTCCTATACTAATAGAGCCACATGCTCACCGGTTTGCCACATGATGTAGGCCTATGGACTGAACAAGAAACCACCAAAAATTTTAACCAGTCATCGTTCTCACAACACTGAGGACCAGTCATTCGAAATGACTTCTCCATGCATTTTATGCATTGGTAAAAGCACTATGATGAAAAGTGTGATATGTTTTCAGGTATCTCCTATACTAATAGAGCCACATGCTCACCGGTTTGCCACATGATGTAGGCCTATGGACTGAACAAGAAACCACCAAAAATTTTAACCAGTCATCGTTCTCACAACTGAGGACCAGTCATTCGAAATGACTTCTCCATGCATTTTATGCATTGGTAAAAGCACTATGATGAAAAGTGTGATATGTTTTCAGGTATCTCCTATACTAATAGAGCCACATGCTCACCGGTTTGCCACATGATGTAGGCCTATGGACTGAACAAGAAACCACCAAAAATTTTAACCAGTCATCGTTCTCACAACACTGAGGACCAGTCATTCGAAATGACTTCTCCATGCATTTTATGCATTGGTAAAAGCACTATGATGAAAAGTGTGATATGTTTTCAGGTATCTCCTATACTAATAGAGCCACATGCTCACCGGTTTGCCACATGATGTAGGCCTATGGACTGAACAAGAAACCACCAAAAATTTTAACCAGTCATCGTTCTCACAACACTGAGGACCAGTCATTCGAAATGACTTCTCCATGCATTTTATGCATTGGTAAAAGCACTATGATGAAAAGTGTGATATGTTTTCAGGTATCTCCTATACTAATAGAGCCACATGCTCACCGGTTTGCCACATGATGTAGGCCTATGGACTGAACAAGAAACCACCAAAAATTTTAACCAGTCATCGTTCTCACAACACTGAGGACCAGTCATTCGAAATGACTTCTCCATGCATTTTATGCATTGGTAAAAGCACTATGATGAAAAGTGTGATATGTTTTCAGGTATCTCCTATACTAATAGAGCCACATGCTCACCGGTTTGCCACATGATGTAGGCCTATGGACTGAACAAGAAACCACCAAAAATTTTAACCAGTCATCGTTCTCACAACACTGAGGACCAGTCATTCGAAATGACTTCTCCATGCATTTTATGCATTGGTAAAAGCACTATGATGAAAAGTGTGATATGTTTTCAGGTATCTCCTATACTAATAGAGCCACATGCTCACCGGTTTGCCACATGATGTAGGCCTATGGACTGAACAAGAAACCACCAAAAATTTTAACCAGTCATCGTTCTCACAACACTGAGGACCAGTCATTCGAAATGACTTCTCCATGCATTTTATGCATTGGTAAAAGCACTATGATGAAAAGTGTGATATGTTTTCAGGTATCTCCTATACTAATAGAGCCACATGCTCACCGGTTTGCCACATGATGTAGGCCTATGGACTGAACAAGAAACCACCAAAAATTTTAACCAGTCATCGTTCTCACAACACTGAGGACCAGTCATTCGAAATGACTTCTCCATGCATTTTATGCATTGGTAAAAGCACTATGATGAAAAGTGTGATATGTTTTCAGGTATCTCCTATACTAATAGAGCCACATGCTCACCGGTTTGCCACATGATGTAGGCCTATGGACTGAACAAGAAACCACCAAAAATTTTAACCAGTCATCGTTCTCACAACACTGAGGACCAGTCATTCGAAATGACTTCTCCATGCATTTTATGCATTGGTAAAAGCACTATGATGAAAAGTGTGATAATAGAGCCACATGCTCACCGGTTTGCCACATGATGTAGGCCTATGGACTGAACAAGAAACCACCAAAAATTTTAACCAGTCATCGTTCTCACAACACTGAGGACCAGTCATTCGAAATGACTTCTCCATGCATTTTATGCATTGGTAAAAGCACTATGATGAAAAGTGTGATATGTTTTCAGGTATCTCCTATACTAATAGAGCCACATGCTCACCGGTTTGCCACATGATGTAGGCCTATGGACTGAACAAGAAACCACCAAAAATTTTAACCAGTCATCGTTCTCACAACACTGAGGACCAGTCATTCGAAATGACTTCTCCATGCATTTTATGCATTGGTAAAAGCACTATGATGAAAAGTGTGATATGTTTTCAGGTATCTCCTATACTAATAGAGCCACATGCTCACCGGTTTGCCACATGATGTAGGCCTATGGACTGAACAAGAAACCACCAAAAATTTTAACCAGTCATCGTTCTCACAACACTGAGGACCAGTCATTCGAAATGACTTCTCCATGCATTTTATGCATTGGTAAAAGCACTATGATGAAAAGTGTGATATGTTTTCAGGTATCTCCTATACTAATAGAGCCACATGCTCACCGGTTTGCCACATGATGTAGGCCTATGGACTGAACAAGAAACCACCAAAAATTTTAACCAGTCATCGTTCTCACAACACTGAGGACCAGTCATTCGAAATGACTTCTCCATGCATTTTATGCATTGGTAAAAGCACTATGATGAAAAGTGTGATATGTTTTCAGGTATCTCCTATACTAATAGAGCCACATGCTCACCGGTTTGCCACATGATGTAGGCCTATGGACTGAACAAGAAACCACCAAAAATTTTAACCAGTCATCGTTCTCACAACACTGAGGACCAGTCATTCGAAATGACTTCTCCATGCATTTTATGCATTGGTAAAAGCACTATGATGAAAAGTGTGATATGTTTTCAGGTATCTCCTATACTAATAGAGCCACATGCTCACCGGTTTGCCACATGATGTAGGCCTATGGACTGAACAAGAAACCACCAAAAATTTTAACCAGTCATCGTTCTCACAACACTGAGGACCAGTCATTCGAAATGACTTCTCCATGCATTTTATGCATTGGTAAAAGCACTATGATGAAAAGTGTGATATGTTTTCAGGTATCTCCTATACTAATAGAGCCACATGCTCACCGGTTTGCCACATGATGTAGGCCTATGGACTGAACAAGAAACCACCAAAAATTTTAACCAGTCATCGTTCTCACAACACTGAGGACCAGTCATTCGAAATGACTTCTCCATGCATTTTATGCATTGGTAAAAGCACTATGATGAAAAGTGTGATATGTTTTCAGGTATCTCCTATACTAATAGAGCCACATGCTCACCGGTTTGCCACATGATGTAGGCCTATGGACTGAACAAGAAACCACCAAAAATTTTAACCAGTCATCGTTCTCACAACACTGAGGACCAGTCATTCGAAATGACTCTCTCCATGCATTTTATGCATTGGTAAAAGCACTGTGATGAAAAGTGTGATATGTTTTCAGGTATCTCCTATACTAATAGAGCCACATGCTCACCGGTTTGCCACATGATGTAGGCCTATGGACTGAACAAGAAACCACCAAAAATTTTAACCAGTCATCGTTTCTCACAACACTGAGGACCAGTCATTCGAAATGACTTCTCCATGCATTTTATGCATTGGTAAAAGCACTATGATGAAAAGTGTGATATGTTTTCAGGTATCTCCTATACTAATAGAGCCACATGCTCACCGGTTTGCCACATGATGTAGGCCTATGGACTGAACAAGAAACCACCAAAAATTTTAACCAGTCATCGTTCTCACCAACACTTGAGGACCAGTCATTCGAAATAGACTTCTCCATGCATTTTATGCATTGTAAAAGCACTATGATGAAAAGTGTGATATGTTTTCAGGTATCTCCTATACTAATAGAGCCACATGCTCACCGGTTTGCCACATGATGTAGGCCTATGGACTGAACAAGAAACCACCAAAAATTTTAACCAGTCATCGTTCTCACAACACTGAGGGACCAGTCATTCGAAATGACTTCTCCATGCATTTTATGCATTGGTAAAAGCACTATGATGAAAAGTGTGATATGTTTTCAGGTATCTCCTATACTAATAGAGCCACAATGCTCACCGGTTTGCCACATGATGTAGGCCTATGGACTGAACAAGAAACCACCAAAAATTTTAACCAGTCATCGTTCTCACAACACTGAGGACCAGTCATTCGAAATGACTTCTCCATGCATTTTATGCATTGGTAAAAGCACTATGATGAAAAGTGTGATATGTTTTCAGGTATCTCCTATACTAATAGAGCCACATGCTCACCGGTTTGCCACATGATGTAGGCCTATGGGACTGAACAAGAACCACCAAAAATTTTAACCAGTCATCGTTCTCACAACACTGAGGACCAGTCATTCGAAATGACTTCTCCATGCATTTTATGCATTGGTAAAAGCACTATGATGAAAAGTGTGATATGTTTTCAGGTATCTCCTATACTAATAGAGCCACATGCTCACCGGTTTGCCACATGATGTAGGCCTATGGACTGAACAAGAAACCACCAAAAATTTTAACCAGTCATCGTTCTCACAACACTGAGGACCAGTCATTCGAAATGACTTCTCCATGCATTTTATGCATTGGTAAAAGCACTATGATGAAAAGTGTGATATGTTTTCAGGTATCTCCTATACTAATAGAGCCACATGCTCACCGGTTTGCCACATGATGTAGGCCTATGGACTGAACAAGAAACCACCAAAAATTTTAACCAGTCATCGTTCTCACAACACTGAGGACCAGTCATTCGAAATGACTTCTCCATGCATTTTATGCATTGGTAAAAAGCACTATGATGAAAAGTGTGATATGTTTTCAGGTATCTCCTATTACTAATAGAGCCACATGCTCACCGGTTTGCCACATGATGTAGGCCTATGGACTGAACAAGAAACCACCAAAAATTTTAACCAGTCATCGTTCTCACAACATGAGGACCAGTCATTCGAAATGACTTCTCCATGCATTTTATGCATTGGTAAAAGCACTATGATGAAAAGTGTGATATGTTTTCAGGTATCTCCTATACTAATAGAGCCACATGCTCACCGGTTTGCCACATGATGTAGGCCTATGGACTGAACAAGAAACCACCAAAAATTTTAACCAGTCATCGTTCTCACAACACTGAGGACCAGTCATTCGAAATGACTTCTCCATGCATTTTATGCATTGGTAAAAGCACTATGATGAAAAGTGTGATATGTTTTCAGGTATCTCCTATACTAATAGAGCCACATGCTCACCGGTTTGCCACATGATGTAGGCCTATGGACTGAACAAGAAACCACCAAAAATTTTAACCAGTCATCGTTCTCACAACACTGAGGACCAGTCATTCGAAATGACTTCTCCCATGCATTTTATGCATTGGTAAAAGCACTATGATGAAAAGTGTGATATGTTTTCAGGTATCTCCTATACTAATAGAGCCACATGCTCACCGGTTTGCCACATGATGTAGGCCTATGGACTGAACAAGAAACCACCAAAAATTTTAACCAGTCATCGTTCTCACAACACTGAGGACCAGTCATTCGAAATGACTTCTCCATGCATTTTATGCATTGGTAAAAGCACTATGATGAAAAGTGTGATATGTTGTTCAGGTATCTCCTATACTAATAGAGCCACATGCTCACCGGTTTGCCACATGATGTAGGCCTATGGACTGAACAAGAAACCACCAAAAATTTATAACCAGTCATCGTTCTCACAACACTGAGGACCAGTCATTCGAAATGACTTCTCCATGCATTTTATGCATTGGTAAAAGCACTATGATGAAAAGTGTGATATGTTTTCAGGTATCTCCTATACTAATAGAGCCACATGCTCACGGTTTGCCACATGATGTAGGCCTATGGACTGAACAAGAAACCACCAAAAATTTTAACCAGTCATCGTTCTCACAACACTGAGGACCAGTCATTCGAAATGACTTCTCCATGCATTTATGCATTGGTAAAAGCACTATGATGAAAAGTGTGATATGTTTTCAGGTATCTCCTATACTAATAGAGCCACATGCTCACCCGGTTTGCCACATGATGTAGGCCTATGGACTGAACAAGAAACCACCAAAAATTTTAACCAGTCATCGTTCTCACAACACTGAGGACCAGTCATTCGAAATGACTTCTCCATGCATTTTATGCATTGGTAAAAGCACTATGATGAAAAGTGTGATATGTTTTCAGGTATCTCCTATACTAATAGAGCCACATGCTCACCGGTTTGCCACATGATGTAGGCCTATGGACTGAACAAGAAACCACCAAAAATTTTTAACCAGTCATCGTTCTCACAACACTGAGGACCAGTCATTCGAAATGACTTCTCCATGCATTTTATGCATTGGATAAAGCACTATGATGAAAAGTGTGATATGTTTTTTCAGGTATCTCCTATACTAATTAGAGCCACATGCTCACCCGGTTTTGCCACATGATGTAGGCCTATGGACTGAACAAGAAACCACCAAAAATTTTAACCAGTCATCGTTCTCACAACACTGAGGACCAGTCATTCGAAATGACTTCTCCATGCATTTTATGCATTGGTAAAAGCACTATGATGAAAAGTGTGATATGTTTTCAGGTATCTCCTATACTAATAGAGCCACATGCTCACCCGGTTTGCCACATGATGTAGGCCTATGGACTGAACAAGAAACCACCAAAAATTTTAACCAGTCATCGTTCTCACAAACACTGAGGACCAGTCATTCGAAATGACTTCTCCATGCATTTTATGCATTGGTAAAAGCACTATGATGAAAAGTGTGATATGTTTTCAGGTATCTCCTATACTAATAGAGCCACATGCTCACCGGTTTGCCACATGATGTAGGCCTATGGACTGAACAAGAAACCACCAAAAATTTTAACCAGTCATCGTTCTCACAACACTGAGGACCAGTCATTCGAAATGACTTCTCCATGCATTTTATGCATTGGTAAAAGCACTATGATGAAAAGTGTGATATGTTTTCAGGTATCTCCTATACTAATAGAGCCACATGCTCACCGGTTTGCCACATGATGTAGGGCCTATGGACTGAACAAGAAACCACCAAAAATTTTAACCAGTCATCGTTCTCACAACACTGAGGACCAGTCATTCGAAATGACTTCTCCATGCATTTTATGCATTGGTAAAAGCACTATGATGAAAAGTGTGATATGTTTTCAGGTATCTCCTATACTAATAGAGCCACATGCTCACCGGTTTGCCACATGATGTAGGCCTATGGACTGAACAAGAAACCACCAAAAATTTTAACCAGTCATCGTTCTCACAACACTGAGGACCAGTCATTTCGAAATGACTTCTCCATGCATTTTATGCATTGGTAAAAGCACTATGATGAAAAGTGTGATATGTTTTCAGGTATCTCCTATACTAATAGAGCCACATGCTCACCGGTTTGCCACATGATGTAGGCCTATGGACTGAACAAGAAACCACCAAAAATTTTAACCAGTCATCGTTCTCACAACACTGAGGACCAGTCATTCGAAATGACTTCTCCATGCATTTTATGCATTGGTAAAAGCACTATGATGAAAAGTGTGATATGTTTTCAGGTATCTCCTATACTAATAGAGCCACATGCTCACCGGTTTGCCACATGATGTAGGCCTATGGACTGAACAAGAAACCACCAAAAATTTTAACCAGTCACATCGTTTCTCACAACACTGAGGACCAGTCATTCGAAATGACTTCTCCATGCATTTTATGCATTGGTAAAAGCACTATGATGAAAAGTGTGATATTGTTTTCAGGTATCTCCTATACTAATAGGGCCACATGCTCACCGGTTTGCCACATGATGTAGGCCTATGGACTGAACAAGAAACCACCAAAAATTTTAACCAGTCATCGTTCTCACAACACTGAGGACCATTCATTCGAAATGACTTCTCCATGCATTTTATGCATTGGTAAAAGCACTATGATGAAAAGTGTGATATGTTTTCAGGTATCTCCTATACTAATAGAGCCACATGCTCACCGGTTTGCCACATGATGTAGGCCTATGGACTGAACAAGAAACCACCAAAAATTTTAACCAGTCATCGTTCTCACAACACTGAGGACCAGTCATTCGAAATGACTTCTCCATGCATTTTATGCATTGGTAAAAGCCACTATGATGAAAAGTGTGATAAGGTTTCTAGGTATCTCCTATACTAATAGAGCCACATGCTCACCGGTTTGCCACATGATGTAGGCCTATGGACTGAACAAGAAACCACCAAAAATTTTAACCAGTCATCGTTCTCACAACACTGAGGGACCAGTCATTCGAAATGACTTCTCCATGCATTTTATGCATTGGTAAAAGCACTATGATGAAAAGTGTGATATGTTTTCAGGTATCTCCTATACTAATAGAGCCACATGCTCACCGGTTTGCCACATGATGTAGGCCTATGGACTGAACAAGAAACCACCAAAAATTTTAACCAGTCATCGTTCTCACAACACTGAGGACCAGTCATTCGAAATGACTTCTCCATGCATTTTATGCATTGGTAAAAGCACTATGATGAAAAGTGTGATATGTTTTCAGGTATCTCCTATACTAATAGAGCCACATGCTCACCGGTTTGCCACATGATGTAGGCCTATGGACTGAACAAGAAACCACCAAAAATTTTAACCAGTCATCGTTCTCACAACACTGAGGACCAGTCATTCGAAATGACTTCTCCATGCATTTTATGCATTGGTAAAAGCACTATGATGAAAAGTGTGATATGTTTTCAGGTATCTCCTATACTAATAGAGCCACATGCTCACCGGTTTGCCACATGATGTAGGCCTATGGACTGAACAAGAAACCACCAAAAATTTTAACCAGTCATCGTTCTCACAACACTGAGGACCAGTCATTCGAAATGACTTCTCCATGCATTTTATGATGTTTTCAGGTATCTCCTATACTAATAGAGCCACATGCTCACCGGTTTGCCACATGATGTAGGCCTATGGACTGAACAAGAAACCACCAAAAATTTTAACCAGTCATCGTTCTCACAACACTGAGGACCAGTCATTCGAAATGACTTCTCCATGCATTTTATGCATTGGTAAAAGCACTATGATGAAAAGTGTGATATGTTTTCAGGTATCTCCTATACTAATAGAGCCACATGCTCACCGGTTTGCCACATGATGGAGGCCTATGGACTGAACAAGAAACCACCAAAAATTTTAACCAGTCATCGTTCTCACAACACTGAGGACCAGTCATTCGAAATGACTTCTCCATGCATTTTATGCATTGGTAAAAGCACTATGATGAAAAGTGTGATATGTTTTCAGGTATCCTCCTATACTAATAGAGCCACATGCTCACCGGTTTGCCACATGATGTAGGCCTATGGACTCTGAACAAGAAACCACCAAAAAATTTTAAACCAGTCATCGTTCTCACAACACTGAGGACCAGTCATTCGAAATGACTTCTCCATGCATTTTATGCATTGGTAAAAGGCACTATGATGAAAAGTGTGATATGTTTTCAGGTATCTCCTATACTAATAGAGCCACATGCTCACCGGGTTTGCCACATGATGTAGGCCTATGGACTGAACAAGAAACCACCAAAAATTTTAACCAGTCATCGTTCTCACAACACTGAGGACCAAGTCATTCGAAATGACTTCTCCATGCATTTTATGCATTGGTAAAAGCACTATGATGAACAAGTGTGATATGTTTTCAGGTATCTCCTATACTAATAGAGCCACATGCTCACCGGTTTGCCACATGATGTAGGCCTATGGACTGAACAAGAAACCACCAAAAATTTTAACCAGTCATCGTTCTCACAACACTGAGGACCAGTCATTCGAATTGACTTCTCCATGCATTTTATGCATTGGTAAAAGCACTATGATGAAAATGTGTGATATGTTTTCAGGTATCTCCTATACTAATAGAGCCACATGCTCACCGGTTTGCCACATGATGTAGGCCTATGGACTGAACAAGAAACCACCAAAAATTTTAACCAGTCCATCGTTCTCACAACACTGAGGACCAGTCATTCGAAATGACTTCTCCATGCATTTTATGCATTGGTAAAAGCACTATGATGAAAAGTGTGATATGTTTTCAGGTATCTCCTATACTAATAGAGCCACATGCTCACCGGTTTTGCCACATGATGTAGGCCTATGGACTGAACAAGAAACCACCAAAAATTTTAACCAGTCATCGTTCTCACAACACTGAGGACCAGTCATTCGAAATGACTTCTCCATGCATTTTATGCATTGGTAAAAAGCACTATGATGAAAAGTGTGATATGTTTTCAGGTATCTCCTATACTAATAGAGCCACATGCTCACCGGTTTGCCACATGATGTAGGCCTATGGACTGAACAAGAAACCACCAAAAATTTAACCAGTCATCGTTCTCACAACACTGAGGACCAGTCATTCGAAATGACTTCTCCATGCATTTTATGCATTGGTAAAAGCACTAATGATTGAAAAGTGTGATATGTTTTCAGGTATCTCCTATACTAATAGAGCCACAATGCTCACCGGTTTGCCACATGATGTAGGCCTATGGACTGAACAAGAAACCACCAAAATTTTAACCAGTCACTCGTTCTCCACAACACTGAGGACCAGTCATTCGAAATGACTTCTCCATGGCATTTTATGCATTGGTAAAAGCACTATGATGAAAAGTGTGATATGTTTTCAGGTATCTCCTATACTAATAGAGCCACATGCTCACACGGTTTGCCACATGATGTAGGCCTATGGACTGAACAAGAAACCACCAAAAATTTTAACCAGTCATCGTTCTCACAACACTGAGGACCAGTCATTCGAAATGACTTCTCATGCATTTTATGCATTGGTAAAAGCACTAATGATGAAAAGTGTGATATGTTTTCAGGTATCTCCTATACTAATAGAGCCACATGCTCACCGGTTCTGCCACATGATGTAGGCCTATGGACTGAACAAGAAACCACCAAAAATTTTAACCAGTCATCGTTCTCACAACACTGAGGACCAGTCATTCGAAATTGACTTCTCACATGCATTTTATGCATTGGTAAAAGCACTATGATGAAAAGTGTGATATGTTTTCAGGTATCTTCCTATACTAATAGAGCCACATGCTCACCGGTTTGCCACATGATTTAGGCCTATGGACTGAACAAGAAACCACCAAAAATTTTAACTGCAGTCATCGTTCTCTACAACACTGAGGACCAGTCATTCGAAATGACTTCTCCATGCATTTTATGCATTGGTAAAAGCACTATGATGAAAAGTGTGATATGTTTTCAGGTATCTCCTATACTAATAGAGCCACATGCTCACCGGTTTGCCACATGATGTTAGGCCTATGGACTGAACAAGAAACCACCAAAATTTTAACCAGTCATCGTTCTCCTACAACACTGAGGACCAGTCATTCGAAATGACTTCTCCATGCATTTTATGCATTGGTAAAAGCACTATGATGAAAAGTGTGATATGTTTTCAGGTATCTCCTATACTAATAGAGCCACATGCTCACCGGTTTGCCACATGATGTAGGCCTATGGACTGAACAAGAAACCACCAAAAATTTTAACAGTCATCGTTCTCACAACACTGAGGACCAGTCATTCGAAATGACTTCTCCATGCATTTTATGCATTGGTAAAAGCACTATGATGAAAAGTGTGATATGTTTTCAGGTATCTCCTATACTAATAGAGCCACATGCTCACCGGTTTGCCACATGATGTAGGCCTATGGACTGAACAAGAAACCACCAAAAATTTTAACCAGTCATCGTTCTACAACACTGAGGACCAGTCATTCGAAATGACTTCTCCATGCATTTTATGCATTGGTAAAAGCACTATGATGAAAAGTGTGATATGTTTTCAGGTATCTCCTATACTAATAGAGCCACATGCTCACCGGTTTGCCACATGATGTAGGCCTATGGACTGAACAAGAAACCACCAAAAATTTTAACCAGTCATCGTTCTCACAACACTGAGGACCAGTCATTCGAAATGACTTCTCCATGCATTTTATGCATTGGTAAAAGCACTATGATGAAAAGTGTGATATGTTTTCAGGTATCTCCTATACTAATAGAGCCACATGCTCACCGGTTTGCCACATGATGTAGGCCTATGGACTGAACAAGAAACCACCAAAAATTTTAACCAGTCATCGTTCTCACAACACTGAGGACCAGTCATTCGAAATGACTTCTCCATGCATTTTATGCATTGGTAAAAGCACTATGATGAAAAGTGTGATATGTTTTCAGGTATCTCCTATACTAATAGAGCCACATGCTCACCGGTTTGCCACATGATGTAGGCCTATGGACTGAACAAGAAACAACCAAAAATTTTAACCAGTCATCGTTCTCACAACACTGAGGACCAGTCATTCGAAATGACTTCTCCATGCATTTTATGCATTGGTAAAGCACTATGATGAAAAGTGTGATATGTTTTCAGGTATCTCCTATACTAATAGAGCCACATGCTCACGCGGTTTGCCACATGATGTAGGCCTATGGACTGAACAAGAAACCACCAAAATTTTAACCAGTCATCGTTCTCACAAACACTGAGGACCAGTCATTCGAAATGACTTCTCCATGCATTTTATGCATTGGTAAAAGCACTATGATGAAAAGTGTGATATGTTTTCAGGTATCTCCTATACTAATAGAGCCACATGCTCACCCGGTTTGCCACATGATGTAGGCCTATGGACTGAACAAGAAACCACCAAAAATTTTAACCAGTCATCGTTCTCACAACACTGAGGACCAGTCATTCGAAAATGACTTCTCCATGCATTTTATGCATTGGTAAAAGCACTATGATGAAAAGTGTGATATGTTTTCAGGTATCTCCTATACTAATAGAGCCACATGCTCACCGGTTTGCCACATGATGTAGGCCTATGGACTGAACAAGAAACCACCAAAAATTTTAACCAGTCATCGTTCTCACAACACTGAGGACCAGTCATTCGAAATGACTTCTCCATGCATTTTATGCATTGGTAAAAGCACTAGATGAAAAGTGTGATATGTTTTCAGGTATCTCCTATACTAATAGAGCCCACATGCTCACCGGTTTGCCACATGATGTAGGCCTATGGACTGAACAAGAAACCACCAAAAATTTTAAACCAGTCATCGTTCTCACAACACTGAGGACCAGTCATTCGAAATGACTTCTCCATGCATTTTATGCATTGGTAAAAGCACTATGATGAAAAGTGTGATATGTTTTCAGGTATCTCCTATACTAATAGAGCCACATGCTCACCGGTTTGCCACATGATGTAGGCCTATGGACTGAACAAGAAACACCAAAAATTTTAACCAGTCATCGTCTCTCACAACACTGAGGACCAGTCATTCGAAATGACTTCTCCATGCATTTTATGCATTGGTAAAAGCACTATGATGAAAAGTGTGATATGTTTTCAGGTATCTCCTATACTAATAGAGCCACATGTCTCACCGGTTTGCCACATGATGTAGGCCTATGGACTGAACAAGAAACCACCAAAAATTTTAAACCAGTCATCGTTCTCGACAACACTGAGGACCAGTCATTCGAAATGACTTCTCCATGCATTTTATGCATTGGTAAAAGCACTATGATGAAAAGTGTGATATGTTTTCAGGTATCTCCTATACTAATAGAGCCCACATGCTCACCGGTTTGCCACATGATGTAGGCCTATGGACTGAACAAGAAACCACCAAAAATTTTAACCAGTCATTCGTTCTCACAACACTGAGGACCAGTCATTCGAAATGACTTCTCCATGCATTTTATGCATTGGTAAAAGCACTATGATGAAAAGTGTGATATGTTTTCAGGTATCTCCTATACTAATAGAGCCACATGCTCACTCGGTTTGACACATGATGTAGGCCTATGGACTGAACAAGAAACCACCAAAAATTTTAACCAGTCATCGTTCTCACAACACTGAGGGACCAGTCATTCGAAATGACTTCTCCATGCATTTTATGCATTGGTAAAAGCACTATGATGAAAAGTGTGATATGTTTTCAGGTATCTCCCTATACTAATGAGCCACATGCTCACCGGTTTGCCACATGATGTAGGCCTATGGACTGAACAAGAAACCACCAAAATTTTAACCAGTCATCGTTCTCAACAACACTGAGGACCAGTCATTCGAAATGACTTCTCCATGCATTTTATGCATTGGTAAAAGCACTATGATGAAAAGTGTGATATGTTTTCAGGTATCTCCTATACTAATAGAGCCACATGCTCACCGGTTTGCCACATGATGAGGCCTATGGACTGAACAAGAAACCTACCAAAAATTTTAACCAGTCATCGTTCTCACAACACTGAGGACCAGTCATTCGAAATGACTTCTCCATGCATTTTATGCATTGGTAAAAAGCACTATGATGAAAAGTGTGATATGTTTTCAGGTATCTCCTATACTAATAGAGCCACATGCTCACCGGTTTGCCACATGATGTAGGCCTATGGACTGAACAAGAAACAACCAAAAATTTTAACCAGTCATCGTTCTCACAACACTGAGGACCAGTCATTCGAAATGACTTCTCCATGCATTTTTATGCATTGGTAAAAGCACTTATGATGAAAAGTGTGATATGTTTTCAGGTATCTCCCTATACTAATAGAGCCACATGCTCACCGGTTTGCCACATGATGTAGGCCTATGGACTGAACAAGAAACCACCAAAAATTTTAACCAGTCATCGTTCTCACAACACTGAGGACCAGTCATTCGAAATGACTTCTCCATGCATTTTATGCATTGGTAAAAGCACTATGATGAAAAGTGTGATATGTTTTCAGGTATCTCCTATACTAATAGAGCCACATGCTCACCGGTTTGCCACATGATGTAGGCCTATGGACTGAACAAGAAACCACCAAAAATTTTAACCAGTCATCGTTCTCACAACACTGAGGACCAGTCATTCGAAATGACTTCTCCATGCATTTTATGCATTGGTAAAAGCACTATGATGAAAGAGTGTGATATGTTTTCAGGTATCTCCTATACTAATAGGAGCCACATGCTCACCGGTTTGCCACATGATGTAGGCCTATGGACTGAACAAGAAACCACCAAAAATTTTAACCAGTCATCGTTCTCACAACACTGAGGACCAGTCATTCGAAATGACTTCTCCATGCATTTTATGCATTGGTAAAAGCACTATGATGAAAAGTGTGATATGTTTTCAGGTATCGTCCTATACTAATAGAGCCACATGCTCACCGGTTTGCCACATGATGTAGGCCCTATGGACTGAACAAGAAACCACCAAAAATTTTAACCAGTCATCGTTCTCACAACACTGAGGACCAGTCATTCGAAATGACTTCTCCATGCATTTTATGCATTGGTAAAAGCACTATGATGAAAAGTGTGATATGTTTTCAGGTATCTCCTATACTAATAGAGCCACATGCTCACCGGTTTGCCACATGATGTAGGCCTATGGACTGAACAAGAAACCACCAAAAATTTTAACTCAGTCATCGTTCTCACAAACACTGAGGACCAGTCATTCGAAATGACTTCTCCATGCATTTTATGCATTGTAAAAGCACTATGATGAAAAGTGTGATATGTTTTCAGGTATCTCCTATACTTAATAGAGCCACATGCCTCACCGGTTTGCCACATAATGTAGGCCTATGGACTGAACAAGAAACCACCAAAAATTTCTAACCAATCATCGTTCTCACAACACTGAGGACCAGTCATTCGAAATGACTTCTCCATGCATTTTATGCATTGGTAAAAAGCACTATGATGAAAAGTGTGATATGTTTTCAGGTATCTCCTTATACTAATAGAGCCACATGCTCACCGGTTTTGCCACATGATGTAGGCCTATGGACTGAACAAGAAACCACCAAAAATTTTAACCAGTCATCGTTCTCACAACACTGAGGACCAGTCATTCGAAATGACATCTCCATGCATTTTATGCATTGGTAAAAGCACTATGATGAAAAGTGTGATATGTTTTCAGGTATCTCCTATACTAATAGAGCCACATGCTCACCGGTTTGCCACATGATGTAGGCCTATGGACTGAACAAGAAACCACCAAAAATTTTAAACCAGTCATCGTTCTCACAACACTGAGGACCAGTCATTCGAAATGACTTCTCCATGCATTTTATGCATTGGTAAAAGCACTATGATGAAAAAGTGTGATATGTTTTCAGGTATCTCCTATACTAATAGAGCCACATGCTCACCGCGTTTGCCACATGATGTAGGCCTATGGACTGAACAAGAAACCACCAAAAATTTTAACCAGTCATCGTTCTCACAACACTGAGGACCAGTCATTCGAAATGACTTCTCCATGCATTTTATGCATTGGTAAAAGCACTATGATGAAAAGTGTGATATGTTTTCAGGTATCTCCTATACTAATAGAGCCACATGCTCACCGGTTTGCCACATGATGCTAGGCCTATGGACTGAACAAGAAACCTCCAAAAATTTTAACCAGTCATCGTTCTCACAACACTGAGGACCAGTCATTCGAAATGACTTCTCCATGCATTTTATGCATTGGTAAAAGCACTATGATGAAAAAGTGTGATATGTTTTCAGGTAATCGTCCCTATACTAATAGAGCCACATGCTCACCGGTTTGCCACATGATGTAGGCCTATGGACTGAACAAGAAACCACCAAAAATTTTAACCAGTCATCGTTCTCACAACACTGAGGACCAGTCATTCCGAAATGACTTCTCCATGCATTTTATGCATTGGTAAAAGACACTATGATGAAAAGTGTGATATGTTTTCAGGTATCTCCTATACTAATAGAGCCACATGCTCACCGGTTTGCCACATGATGTAGGCCTATGGACTGAACAAGAAACCACCAAAAATTTTAACCAGTCATTGTTCTCGACAACACTGAGGACCAGTCATTCGAAATGACTTCTCCATGCATTTTATGCATTGGTAAAAGCACTATGATGTGATATGTTTTCAGGTATCTCCTATACTAATAGAGCCACATGCTCACCGGTTTGCCACATGATGTAGGCCTATGGACTGAACAAGAAACCACCAAAAAATTTTAACCAGTCATCGTTCTCACAACACTGAGGACCAGTCATTCGAAATGAACTTCTCCATGCATTTTATGCATTGGTAAAAGCACTATGATGAAAAGTGCTGATATGTTTTCAGGTATCTCCCTATACTAATAGAGCCACATGCTCACCGGTTTTGCCACATGATGTAGGCCTATGGACTGCACAAGAAACCACCAAAATATTAACCAGTCAATCGTTCTCACAACACTGAGGACCAGTCATTCGAAATGACTTCTCCATGCTTTTTATGCATTGGTAAAAGCACTATGATGAAAAGTGTGATATGTTTTCAGGTATCTCCTATACTAATAGAGCCACATGCTCACCGGTTTGCCACATGATGTAGGCCTATGGACTGAACAAGAAACCACCAAAAATTTTAACCAGTCATCGTTCTGCACAACACTGAGGACCCAGTCATTCGAAATGACTTCTCCATTGCATTTTATGCATTGGTAAAAGCACTATGATGAAAAGTGTGATATGTTTTCATGTATCTCCCTATACTAATAGAGCCACATGCTCACCGGTTTGCCACATGATGTAGGCCTATTGGACTGAACAAGAAACCACCAAAAATTTTAACCAGTCATCGTTCTCACAACACTGAGGACCAGTCATTCGAAATGACTTCTCCATGCATTTTATGCATTGGTAAAAGCACTATGATGAAAAGTGTGATATGTTTTCAGGTATCTCCTATACTAATAGAGCCACATGCTCACCGGTTTGCCACATGATGTAGGCCTATGGACTGAACAAGAAACCACCAAAAATTTTAACCAGTCATCGTTCTCACAACACTGAGGACCAGTCATTCGAAATGACTTCTCCATGCATTTTATGCATTGGTAAAAGCACTATGATGAAAAGTGTGATGTTTTCAGGTATCTCCTATACTAATAGAGCCACATGCTCACCGGTTTGCCACATGATGTAGGCCTATGGACTGAACAAGAAACCACCAAAAATTTTAACCAGTCATCGTTCTCACAACACTGAGGACCAGTCATTCGAAATGACTTCTCCATGCATTTTATGCATTGGTAAAAGCACTATGATGAAAAGTGTGATATGTTTTCAGGTATCTCCTATACTACTAAGAGAGCCACATGCTCACCGGTTTCCACATGATGTAGGCCTATGGACTGAACAAGAAACCACCAAAAAATTTTAACCAGTCATCGTTCTCTACAACACTGAGGACCAGTCATTCGAAATGACTTCTCCATGCATTTTATGCATTGGTAAAAGCACTATGATGAAAAGTGTGATATGTTTTCAGGTATCTCCTATACTAATAGAGCCACATGCTCACGCGGTTTGCCACATGATGTAGGCCTATGGACTGAACAAGAAACCACCCAAAAATTTTAACCAGTCATTGTTCTCACAACACTGAGGACCAGTCATTCGAAATGACTTCTCCATGCATTTTATGCATTGGTAAAAGCACTATGATGTGATATGTTTTCAGGTATCTCCTATACTAATAGAGCCACATGCTCACCGAGGTTTGCCACATTGATGTAGGCCTATGGACTGAACAAGAAACCACCAAAAATTTTAACCAGTCATCGTTCTCACAACACTGAGGACCAGTCATTCGAAATGACTTCTCCATGCATTTTATGCATTGGTAAAAGCACTATGATGAAAAGTGTGATATGTTTTCAGGTATCTCCTATACTAATAGAGCCACATGCTCACCGGTTTGCCACATGATGTAGGCCTATGGACTGCACAAGAAACCACCAAAAATATTAACCAGTCATCGTTCTCACAACACTGAGGACCAGTCATTCGAAATGACTTCTCCATGCTTTTTATGCATTGGTAAAAGCACTATGATGAAAAGTGTGATATGTTTTCAGGTATCTCCTATACTAATAGAGCCACATGCTCACCGGTTTGCCACATGATGTAGGCCTATGGACTGAACAAGAAACCACCAAAAATTTTAACCAGTCATCGTTCTCGACAACACTGAGGACCAGTCATTCGAAATGACTTCTCCATGCATTTTATGCATTGGTAAAAGCACTATGATGAAAAGTGTGATATGTTTTCATGTATCTCCTATACTAATAGAGCCACATGCTCACCGGTTTGCCACATGATGTAGGCCTATGGACTGAACAAGAAACCACCAAAAATTTTAACCAGTCATCGTTCTCACAACACTGAGGACCAGTCATTCGAAATGACTTCTCCATGCATTTTATGCATTGGTAAAAGCACTATGATGAAAAGTGTGATGTTTTCAGGTATCTCCTATACTAATAGAGCCACATGCTCACCGGTTTGCCACATGATGTAGGCCTATGGACTGAACAAGAAACCACCAAAAATTTTAACCAGTCATCGTTCTCACAACACTGAGGACCCAGTCATTCGAAATGACTTCTCCATGCATTTTATGCATTGGTAAAAGCACTATGATGAAAAGTGTGATATGTTTTTCAGGTATCTCCTATACTAATAGGAGCCACATGCTCACCGGTTTGCCACATGATGTAGGCCTATGGACTGAACAAGAAACCACCAAAAATTTTAACCAGTCATCGTTCTCACAACACTGAGGACCAGTCATTCGAAATGACTTCTCCATGCATTTTATGCATTGGTAAAAGCACTATGATGAAAAGTGTGATATGTTTTCAGGTATCTCCTATACTAATAGAGCCACATGCTCACCGGTTTGCCACATGATGTAGGCCTATGGACTGAACAAGAAACCACCATAAATTTTAACCAGTCATCGTTCTCACAACACTGAGGACCAGTCATTCGAAATGACTTCTCCCATGCATTTTATGCAATTGGTAAAAGCACTATGATGAAAAGTGTGATATGTTTTCAGGTATCTCCTATACTAATAGAGCCACATGCTCACCGGTTTGCCACATGATGTAGGCCTATGGACTGAACAAGAAACCACCAAAAAATTTTAACCAGTCATCGTTCTCACAACACTGAGGACCAGTCATTCGAAATGACTTCTCCATGCATTTTATGCATTGGTAAAAGCACTATGATGAAAAGTGTGATATGTTTTCAGGTATCTCCTATACTAATAGAGCCACATGCTCACCGGTTTGCCACATAATGTAGGCCTATGGACTGAACAAGAAACCACCAAAAATTTTAACCAATCATCGTTCTCACAACACTGAGGACCAGTCATTCGAAATGACTTCTCCATGCATTTTATGCATTGGTAAAAGCACTATGATGAAAAGTGTGATATGTTTTCAGGTATCTCCTATACTAATAGAGCCACATGCTCACCGGTTTGCCACATGATGTAGGCTATGGACTGAACAAGAAACCACCAAAAATTTTAACCAGTCATCGTTCTCACAACACTGAGGACCAGTCATTCGAAAATGACTTCTCCATGCATTTTATGCATTGGTAAAAGCACTATGATGAAAAGTGTGATATGTTTTCAGGTATCTCCTATACTAATAGAGCCACATGCTCACCGGTTTGCCACATGATGTAGGCCTATGGACTGAACAAGAAAACCACCAAAAATTTTAACCAGTCATCGTTCTCACAACACTGAGGACCAGTCATTCGAAATGACTTCTCCATGCATTTTATGCATTGGTAAAAGCACTATGATGAAAATTGAGATATGTTTTCAGGTATCTCCTATACTAATAGAGCCACATGCTCACCGGTTTGCCACATGATGTAGGCCTATGGACTGAACAAGAAACCACCAAAAATTTTAACCAGTCATCGTTCTCACAACACTGAGGACCAGTCATTCGAAATGACTTCTCCATGCATTTTATGCATTGGTAAAAGCACTATGATGAAAGTGTGATATGTTTTCAGGTATCTCCTATACTAATAGAGCCACATGCTCACCGGTTTGCCACATGATGTAGGCCTATGGACTGAACAAGAAACCTCCAAAAATTTTAACCAGTCATCGTTCTCACAACACTGAGGACCAGTCATTCGAAATGACTTCTCCATGCATTTTATGCATTGGTAAAAGCACTATGATGAAAAGTGTGATATGTTTTCAGGTATCTCCTATACTAATAGAGCCACATGCTCACCGGGTTTGCCACATGATGTAGGCCTATGGACTTGAACAAGAAACCACCAAAAATTTTAACCAGTCATCGTTCTCACAACACTGAGGACCAAGTCATTCGAAATGACTTCTCCATGCATTTTATGCATTGGTAAAAGCACTATGATGAAAAGTGTGATATGTTTTCAGGTATCTCCTATACTAATAGAGCCACATGCTCACCGGTTTGCCACATGATGTAGGCCTATGGACTGAACAAGAAACCACCAAAAATTTTAACCAGTCATTGTTCTCACAACACTGAGGACCAAGTCATTCGAAATGACTTCTCCATGCATTTTATGCATTGGTAAAAAGCACTATGATGTGATATGTTTTCAGGTATCTCCTATACTAATAGAGCCACATGCTCACCGGTTTGCCACATGATGTAGGCCTATGGACTGAACAAGAAACCACCAAAAATTTTAACCAGTCATCGTTCTCACAACACTGAGGACCAGTCATTCGAAATGACTTCTCCATGCATTTTATGCATTGGTAAAAGCACTATGATGAAAAGTGTGATATGTTTTCAGGTATCTCCTATACTAATAGAGCCACATGCTCACCGGTTTGCCACATGATGTAGGCCTATGGACTGCACAAGAAACCACCAAAAAATATTAACCAGTCATCGTTCTCACAACACTGAGGACCAGTCATTCGAAATGACTTCTCCATGCTTTTTTATGCATTGGTAAAAGCACTATGATGAAAAGTGTGATATGTTTTCAGGTATCTCCTATACTAATAGAGCCACATGCTCACCGGTTTGCCACATGATGTAGGCCTATGGACTGAACAAGAAACCACCAAAAATTTTAACCAGTCATCGTTCTCACAACACTGAGGACCAGTCATTCGAAATGACTTCTCCATGCATTTTATGCATTGGTAAAAGCACTATGATGAAAAGTGTGATATGTTTTCATGTATCTCCTATACTAATAGAGCCACATGCTCACGCGTTTGCCACATGATGTAGGCCTATGGACTGAACAAGAAACCACCAAAAATTTTAACCAGTCATCGTTCTCACAACACTGAGGACCAGTCATTCGAAATGACTTCTCCATGCATTTTATGCATTGGTAAAAGCACTATGATGAAAAGTGTGATATGTTTTCAGGTATCTCCTATACTAATAGAGCCACATGCTCACCGGTTTGCCACATGATGTAGGCCTATGGACTGAACAAGAAACCACCAAAAATTTTAACCAGTCATCGTTCTCACAACACTGAGGACCAGTCATTCGAAATGACTTCTCCATGCATTTTATGCATTGGTAAAAGCACTATGATGAAAAGTGTGATATGTTTTCAGGTATCTCCTATACTAATAGAGCCACATGCTCACCGGTTTGCCACATGATGTAGGCCTATGGACTGAACAAGAAACCACCAAAAATTTTAACCAGTCATCGTTCTCACAACACTGAGGACCAGTCATTCGAAATGACTTCTCCATGCATTTTATGCATTGGTAAAAGCACTATGATGAAAAGTGTGATATGTTTTCAGGTATCTCCTATACTAATAGAGCCACATGCTCACCGGTTTGCCACATGATGTAGGCCTATGGACTGAACAAGAAACCACCAAAAATTTTAACCAGTCATCGTTCTCACAACACTGAGGACCAGTCATTCGAAATGACTTCTCCATGCATTTTATGCATTGGTAAAAGCACTATGATGAAAAGTGTGATATGTTTTCAGGTATCTCCTATACTAATAGAGCCACATGCTCACCGGTTTGCCACATGATGTAGGCCTATGGACTGAACAAGAAACCACCAAAAATTTTAACCAGTCATCGTTCTCACAACACTGAGGACCAGTCATTCGAAATGACTTCTCCATGCATTTTATGCATTGGTAAAAGCACCATGATGAAAAGTGTGATATGTTTTCAGGTATCTCCTATACTAATAGAGCCACATGCTCACCGGTTTGCCACATGATGTAGGCCTATGGACTGAACAAGAAACCACCAAAAATTTTAACCAGTCATCGTTCTCACAACACTTAGGACCAGTCATTCGAAATGACTTCTCCATGCATTTTATGCATTGGTAAAAGCACTATGATGAAAAGTGTGATGTTTTCAGGTATCTCCTATACTAATAGAGCCACATGCTCACTCGGTTTGCCACATGATGTAGGCCTATGGACTGAACAAGAAACCACCAAAAATTTTTAACCAGTCATCGTTCTCACAACACTGAGGACCAGTCATTCGAAATGACTTCTCCATGCATTTTATGCATTGGTAAAAGCACCATGATGAAAAGTGTGATATGTTTTCAGGTATCTCCTATACTAATAGAGCCACATGCTCACCGGTTTGCCACATGATGTAGGCCTATGGACTGAACAAGAAACCACCAAAAATTTTAACCAGTCATCGTTCTCACAACACTGAGGACCAGTCATTCGAAATGACTTCTCCATGCATTTTATGCATTGGTAAAAGCACTATGATGAAAAGTGTGATATGTTTTCAGGTATCTCCTATACTAATAGAGCCACATGCTCACCGGTTTGTCACATGATGTAGGCCTATGGACTGAACAAGAAACCACCAAAAATTTTAACCAGTCATCGTTTCTCACAACACTGAGGACCAGTCATTCGAAATGACTTCTCCATGCATTTTATGCATTGGTAAAAGCACATGATGAAGTGTGATATGTTTTCAGGTATCTCCTATACTAATAGAGCCACATGCTCACCGGTTTGCCACATGATGTAGGCCTATGGACTGAACAAGAAACCACCAAAAATTTTAACCAGTCATCGTTCTCACAACACTGAGGACCAGTCATTCGAAATGACTTCTCCATGCATTTTATGCATTGGTAAAAGCACTATGATGAAAAGTGTGATATGTTTTCAGGTATCTCCTATACTAATAGAGCCACATGCTCACCGGTTTGCCACATGATGTAGGCCTATGGACTGAACAAGAAACCACCAAAAATTTTAACCAGTCATCGTTCTCACAACACTGAGGACCAGTCATTCGAAATGACTTCTCCATGCATTTTATGCATTGGTAAAAGCACTATGATGAAAAGTGTGATATGTTTTCAGGTATCTCCTATACTAATAGAGCCACATGCTCACACGGTTTGCCACATGATGTAGGCCTATGGACTGAACAAGAAACCACCAAAAAATTTTAACCAGTCATCGTTCTCACAACACTGAGGACCAGTCATTCGAAATGACTTCTCCATGCATTTTATGCATTGGTAAAAGCACTATGATGAAAAGTGTGATATGTTTTCAGGTATCTCCTATACTAATAGAGCCACATAGCTCACCGGTTTGCCACATGATGTAGGCCTATGGACTGAACAAGAAACCACCAAAAATATTAACCAGTCATCGTTCTCACAACACTGAGGACCAGTCATTCGAAATGACTTCTCCATGCTTTTTATGCATTGGTAAAAGCACTATGATGAAAAGTGTGATATGTTTTCAGGTATCTCCTATACTAATAGAGCCACATGCTCACCGGTTTTGCCACATGATGTAGGCCTATGGACTGAACAAGAAACCACCAAAAATTTTAACCAGTCATCGTTCTCACAACACTGAGGACCAGTCATTCGAAATGACTTCTCCATGCATTTTATGCATTGGTAAAAAGCACTATGATGAAAAGTGTGATATGTTTTCAGGTATCTCCTATACTAATAGAGCCACATGCTCACCGGTTTGCCACATGATGTAGGCCTATGGACTGAACAAGAAACCACCAAAAATTTTAACCAGTCATCGTTCTCACAACACTGAGGACCAGTCATTCGAAATGACTTCTCCATGCATTTTATGCATTGGTAAAAGCACTATGATGAAAAGTGTGATATGTTTTCAGGTATCTCCTATACTAATAGAGCCACATGCTCACCGGTTTGCCACATGATGTAGGCCTATGGACTGAACAAGAAACCACCAAAAATTTTAACCAGTCATCGTTCTCACAACACTGAGGACCAGTCATTCGAAATGACTTCTCCATGCATTTTATGCATTGGTAAAAGCACTATGATGAAAAGTGTGATATGTTTTCAGGTATCTCCTATACTAATAGAGCCACATGCTCACCGGTTTGCCACATGATGTAGGCCTATGGACTGAACAAGAAACCACCAAAAATTTTAACCAGTCATCGTTCTCACAACACTGAGGACCAGTCATTCGAAATGACTTCTCCATGCATTTTTATGCATTGGTAAAAGCACTATGATGAAAAGTGTGATATGTTTTCAGGTATCTCCTATACTAATAGAGCCACATGCTCACCGGTTTTGCCACATGATGTAGGCCTATGGACTGAACAAGAAACCACCAAAATATTAACCAGTCATCGTTCTCACAAACACTGAGGACCAGTCATTCGAAATGACTTCTCCATGCATTTTATGCATTGGTAAAAGCACTATGATGAAAAGTGTGATATGTTTTCAGGTATCTCCTATACTAATAGAGCCACATGCTCACCGGTTTGCCACATGATGTAGGCCTATGGACTGAACAAGAAACCACCAAAAATTTTAACCAGTCATCGTTCTCACAACACTGAGGACCAGTCATTCGAAATGACTTCTCCATGCATTTTATGCATTGGTAAAAGCACTATGATGAAAAGTGTGATATGTTTTCAGGTATCTCCTATACTAATAGAGCCACATGCTCACCCGGTTTGCCACATGATGTAGGCCTATGGACTGAACAAGAAACCACCAAAAATTTTAACCAGTCAATCGTTCTCACAACACTGAGGACCAGTCATTCGAAATGACTTCTCCATGCATTTTATGCATTGGTAAAAGCACTATGATGAAAAGTGTGATATGTTTTCAGGTATCTCCTATACTAATAGAGCCACATGCTCACCGGTTTGCCACATGATGTAGGCCTATGGACTGAACAAGAAACCACCAAAAATTTTAACCAGTCATCGTTCTCACAACACTGAGGACCAGTCATTCGAAATGACTTCTCCATGCATTTTATGCATTGGTAAAAGCACTATGATGAAAAGTGTGATGTTTTCAGGTATCTCCTATACTAATAGAGCCACATGCTCACTCGGTTTGCCACATGATGTAGGCCTTTGGACTGAACAAGAAACCACCAAAAATTTTAACCAGTCATCGTTCTCACAACACTGAGGACCAGTCATTCGAAATGACTTCTCCATGCATTTTATGCATTGGTAAAAGCACCATGATGAAAAGTGTGATATGTTTTCAGGTATCTCCTATACTAATAGAGCCACATGCTCACCGGTTTGCCACATGATGTAGGCCTATGGACTGAACAAGAAACCACCAAAAATTTTAACCAGTCATCGTTCTCACAACACTGAGGACCAGTCATTCGAAATGACTTCTCCATGCATTTTATGCATTGGTAAAAGCACTATGATGAAAAGTGTGATGTTTTCAGGTATCTCCTATACTAATAGAGCCACATGCTCACACGGTTTGCCACATGATGTAGGCCTATGGACTGAACAAGAAACCACCCAAAAATTTTAACCAGTCATCGTTCTCACAACACTGAGGACCAGTCATTCGAAATGACTTCTCCATGCATTTTATGCATTGGTAAAAGCACCATGATGAAAAGTGTGATATGTTTTCAGGTATCTCCTATACTAATAGAGCCACATGCTCACCGGTTTGCCACATGATGTAGGCCTATGGACTGAACAAGAAACCACCAAAAATTTTAACCAGTCATCGTTCTCACAACACTGAGGACCAGTCATTCGAAATGACTTCTCCATGCATTTTATGCATTGGTAAAAGCACTATGATGAAAAGTGTGATATGTTTTCAGGTATCTCCTATACTAATAGAGCCACATGCTCACCGGTTTGTCACATGATGTAGGCCTATGGACTGAACAAGAAACCACCAAAAATTTTAACCAGTCATCGTTCTCACAACACTGAGGACCAGTCATTCGAAATGACTTCTCCATGCATTTTATGCATTGGTAAAAGCACTATGATGTGATATGTTTTCAGGTATCTCCTATACTAATAGAGCCACATGCTCACCGGTTTGCCACATGATGTAGGCCTATGGACTGAACAAGAAACCACCAAAAATTTTTAACCAGTCATCGTTCTCACAACACTGAGGACCAGTCATTCGAAATGACTTCTCCCATGCATTTTATGCATTGGTAAAAGCACTATGATGAAAAGTGTGATATGTTTACAGGTATCTCCTATACTAATAGAGCCACATGCTCACCGGTTTGCCACATGATGTAGGCCTATGGACTGAACAAGAAACCACCAAAAATTTTAACCAGTCATCGTTCTCACAACACTGAGGACCAGTCATTCGAAATGACTTCTCCATGCATTTTATGCATTGGTAAAAGCACTATGATGAAAAGTGTGATGTTTTCAGGTATCTCCTATACTAATAGAGCCACATGCTCACCGGTTTGCCACATGATGTAGGCCTATGGACTGAACAAGAAACCACCAAAAATTTTAACCAGTCATCGTTCTCACAACACTGAGGACCAGTCATTCGAAATGACTTCTCCATGCATTTTATGCATTGGTAAAAGCACTATGATGAAAAGTGTGATGTTTTCAGGTATCTCCTATACTAATAGAGCCACATGCTCACCGGTTTGCCACATGATGTAGGCCTTTGGACTGAACAAGAAACCACCAAAAATTTTAACCAGTCATCGTTCTCACAACACTGAGGACCAGTCATTCGAAATGACTTCTCCATGCATTTTATGCATTGGTAAAAGCACTATGATGAAAAGTGTGATATGTTTTCAGGTATCTCCTATACTAATAGAGCCACATACTCACCGGTTTGCCACATGATGTAGGGCCTATGGACTGAACAAGAAACCACCAAAAATATTAACCAGTCATCGTTCTCACAACACTGAGGAACCAGTCATTCGAAATGACTTCTCCATGCTTTTTATGCATTGGTAAAAGCACTATGATGAAAAGTGTGATATGTTTTCAGGTATCTCCTATACTAATAGAGCCACATGCTCACCGGTTTGCCACATGATGTAGGCCTATGGACTGAACAAGAAACCACCAAAAATTTTAACCAGTCATCGTTCTCACAACACTGAGGACCAGTCATTCGAAATGACTTCTCCATGCATTTTATGCATTGGTAAAAGCACTATGATGAAAAGTGTGATATGTTTTCATGTATCTCCTATACTAATAGAGCCACATGCTCACCGGTTTGCCACATGATGTAGGCCTATGGACTGAACAAGAAACCACCAAAAATTTTAACCAGTCATCGTTCTCACAACACTGAGGACCAGTCATTCGAAATGACTTCTCCATGCATTTTATGCATTGGTAAAAGCACTATGATGAAAAGTGTGATATGTTTTCAGGTATCTCCTATACTAATAGAGCCACATGCTCACCGGTTTGCCACATGATGTAGGCCTATGGACTGAACAAGAAACCACCAAAAATTTTAACCAGTCATCGTTCTCACAACACTGAGGACCAGTCATTCGAAATGACTTCTCCATGCATTTTATGCATTGGTAAAAGCACTATGATGAAAAGTGTGATATGTTTTCAGGTATCTCCTATACTAATAGAGCCACATACTCACCGGTTTGCCACATGATGTAGGCCTATGGACTGAACAAGAAACCACCAAAAATATTAACCAGTCATCGTTCTCACAACACTGAGGACCAGTCATTCGAAATGACTTCTCCATGCTTTTTATGCATTGGTAAAAGCACTATGATGAAAAGTGTGATATGTTTTCAGGTATCTCCTATACTAATAGAGCCACATGCTCACCGGTTTGCCACATGATGTAGGCCTATGGACTGAACAAGAAACCACCAAAAATTTTAACCAGTCATCGTTCTCACAACACTGAGGACCAGTCATTCGAAATGACTTCTCCATGCATTTTATGCATTGGTAAAAGCACTATGATGAAAAGTGTGATATGTTTTCATGTATCTCCTATACTAATAGAGCCACATTGCTCACCGGTTTGCCACATGATGTAGGCCTATGGACTGAACAAGAAACCACCAAAAATTTTAACCAGTCATCGTTCTCACAACACTGAGGACCAGTCATTCGAAATGACTTCTCCATGCATTTTATGCATTGGTAAAAGCACTATGATGAAAAGTGTGATATGTTTTCAGGTATCTCCTATACTAATAGAGCCACATGCTCACCGGTTTGCCACATGATGTAGGCCTATGGACTGAACAAGAAACCACCAAAAATTTTAACCAGTCATCGTTCTCACAACACTGAGGACCAGTCATTCGAAATGACTTCTCCATGCATTTTATGCATTGGTAAAAGCACTATGATGTGATATGTTTTCAGGTATCTCCTATACTAATAGAGCCACATGCTCACCGGTTTGCCACATGATGTAGGCCTATGGACTGAACAAAGAAACCACCAAAAATTTTAACCAGTCATCGTTCTCACAACACTGAGGACCAGTCATTCGAAATGACTTCTCCATGCATTTTATGCATTGGTAAAAAGCACTATGATGAAAAGTGTGATATGTTTTCAGGTATCTCCTATACTAATAGAGCCACATGCTCACCGGTTTGCCACATGATGTAGGCCTATGGACTGAACAAGAAACCACCAAAAATTTTAACCAGTCATCGTTCTCACAACACTGAGGACCAGTCATTCGAAATGACTTCTCCATGCATTTTATGCATTGGTAAAAGCACTATGATGAAAAGTGTGATATGTTTTCAGGTATCTCCTATACTAATAGAGCCACATGCTCACCGGTTTGCCACATGATGTAGGCCTATGGACTGAACAAGAAACCACCAAAAATTTTAACCAGTCATCGTTCTCACAACACTGAGGACCAGTCATTCGAAATGACTTCTCCATGCATTTTATGCATTGGTAAAAGCACTATGATGAAAAGTGTGATGTTTTCAGGTATCTCCTATACTAATAGAGCCACATGCTCACCGGTTTGCCACATGATGTAGGCCTTTGGACTGAACAAGAAACCACCAAAAATTTTAACCAGTCATCGTTCTCACAACACTGAGGACCAGTCATTCGAAATGACTTCTCCATGCATTTTTATGCATTGGTAAAAGCACCATGATGAAAAGTGTGATATGTTTTCAGGTATCTCCTATACTAATAGAGCCACATGCTCACCGGTTTGCCACATGATGTAGGCCTATGGACTGAACAAGAAACCACCAAAAATTTTAACCAGTCATCGTTCTCACAACACTGAGGACCAGTCATTCGAAATGACTTCTCCATGCATTTTATGCATTGGTAAAAGCACTATGATGAAAAGTGTGATGTTTTCAGGTATCTCCTATACTAATAGAGCCACATGCTCACCGGTTTGCCACATGATGTAGGCCTATGGACTGAACAAGAAACCACCAAAAATTTTAACCAGTCATCGTTCTCACAACACTGAGGACCAGTCATTCGAAATGACTTCTCCATGCATTTTATGCATTGGTAAAAGCACCATGATGAAAAGTGTGATATGTTTTCAGGTATCTCCTATACTAATAGAGCCACATGCTCACCGGTTTGCCACATGATGTAGGCCTATGGACTGAACAAGAAACCACCAAAAATTTTAACCAGTCATCATTCTCACAACACTGAGGACCAGTCATTCGAAATGACTTCTCCATGCATTTTTATGCATTGGTAAAAGCACTATGATGAAAAGTGTGATATGTTTTCAGGTATCTCCTATACTAATAGAGCCACATGCTCACCGGTTTGTCACATGATGTAGGCCTATGGACTGAACAAGAAACCACCAAAAATTTTAACCAGTCATCGTTCTCACAACACTGAGGACCAGTCATTCGAAATGACTTCTCCATGCATTTTATGCATTGGTAAAAAGCACTATGATGTGATATGTTTTCAGGTATCTCCTATACTAATAGAGCCACATGCTCACCGGTTTGCCACATGATGTAGGCCTATGGACTGAACAAGAAACCACCAAAAATTTTAACCAGTCATCGTTCTCACAACACTGAGGACCAGTCATTCGAAATGACTTCTCCATGCATTTTATGCATTGGTAAAAGCACTATGATGAAAAGTGTGATATGTTTACAGGTATCTCCTATACTAATAGAGCCACATGCTCACCCGGTTTGCCACATGATGTAGGGCCTATGGACTGAACAAGAAACCACCAAAAATTTTAACCAGTCATCGTTCTCACAACACTGAGGACCAGTCATTCGAAATGACTTCTCCATGCATTTTATGCATTGGTAAAAAGCACTATGATGAAAAGTGTGATGTTTTCAGGTATCTCCTATACTAATAGAGCCACATGCTCACCGGTTTGCCACATGATGTAGGCCTATGGACTGAACAAGAAACCACCAAAAATTTTAACCAGTCATCGTTCTCACAACACTGAGGACCAGTCATTCGAAATGACTTCTCCATGCATTTTATGCATTGGTAAAAGCACTATGATGAAAAGTGTGATATGTTTTCAGGTATCTCCTATACTAATAGAGCCACATGCTCACCGGTTTGCCACATGATGTAGGCCTATGGACTGAACAAGAAACCACCAAAAATTTTAACCAGTCATCGTTCTCACAACACTGAGGACCAGTCATTCGAAATGACTTCTCCATACATTTTATGCATTGGTAAAAGCACTATGATGTGATATGTTTTCAGGTATCTCCTATACTAATAGAGCCACATGCTCACCGGTTTGCCACATGATGTAGGCCTATGGACTGAACAAGAAACCACCAAAAATTTTAACCAGTCATCGTTCTCACAACACTGAGGACCAGTCATTCGAAACGACTTCTCCATACATTTTATGCATTGGTAAAAGAACTATGATGTGATATGTTTTCAGGTATCTCCTATACTAATAGAGCCACATGCTCACCGGTTTGCCACATGATGTAGGCCTATGGACTGAACAAGAAACCACCAAAAATTTTAACCAGTCATCGTTCTCACAACACTGAGGACCAGTCATTCGAAATGACTTCTCCATGCATTTTATGCATTGGTAAAAGCACTATGATGAAAAGTGTGATGTTTTCAGGTATCTCCTATACTAATAGAGCCACATGCTCACCGGTTTGCCACATGATGTAGGGCCTATGGACTGAACAAGAAACCACCAAAAATTTTAACCAGTCATCGTTCTCACAACACTGAGGACCAGTCATTCGAAATGACTTCTCCATGCATTTTATGCATTGGTAAAAGCACCATGATGAAAAGTGTGATATGTTTTCAGGTATCTCCTATACTAATAGAGCCACATGCTCACCGGTTTGCCACATGATGTAGGCCTATGGACTGAACAAGAAACCACCAAAAATTTTAACCAGTCATCGTTCTCACAACACTGAGGACCAGTCATTCGAAATGACTTCTCCATGCATTTTATGCATTGGTAAAAGCACCATGATGAAAAGTGTGATATGTTTTTCAGGTATCTCCTATACTAATAGAGCCACATGCTCACCGGTTTGCCACATGATGTAGGCCTATGGACTGAACAAGAAACCACCAAAAATTTTAAACCAGTCATCGTTCTCACAACACTGAGGACCAGTCATTCGAAATGACTTCTCCATGCATTTTATGCATTGGTAAAAGCACTATGATGAAAAGTGTGATATGTTTTCAGGTATCTCCTATACTAATAGAGCCACATGCTCACCGGTTTGTCACATGATGTAGGCCTATGGACTGAACAAGAAACCACCAAAAATTTTAACCAGTCATCGTTCTCACAACACTGAGGACCAGTCATTCGAAATGACTTCTCCATGCATTTTATGCATTGGTAAAAGCACTATGATGTGATATGTTTTCAGGTATCTCCTATACTAATAGAGCCACATGCTCACCGGTTTGCCACATGATGTAGGCCTATGGACTGAACAAGAAACCACCAAAAATTTTAACCAGTCATCGTTCTCACAACACTGAGGACCAGTCATTCGAAATGACTTCTCCATGCATTTTATGCATTGGTAAAAGCACTATGATGAAAAGTGTGATATGTTTACAGGTATCTCCTATACTAATAGAGCCACATGCTCACACGGTTTGCCACATGATGTAGGCCTATGGACTGAACAAGAAACCACCAAAAATTTTAACCAGTCATCGTTCTCACAACACTGAGGACCAGTCATTCGAAATGACTTCTCCATGCATTTTATGCATTGGTAAAAGCACTATGATGAAAAGTGTGATGTTTTCAGGTATCTCCTATACTAATAGAGCCACATGCTCACACGGTTTGCCACATGATGTAGGCCTATGGACTGAACAAGAAACCACCAAAAATTTTAACCAGTCATCGTTCTCACAACACTGAGGACCAGTCATTCGAAATGACTTCTCCATGCATTTTATGCATTGGTAAAAGCACTATGATGAAAAGTGTGATATGTTTTCAGGTATCTCCTATACTAATAGAGCCACATTGCTCACCGGTTTGCCACATGATGTAGGCCTATGGACTGAACAAGAAACCACCAAAAATTTTAACCAGTCATCGTTCTCACAACACTGAGGACCAGTCATTCGAAATGACTTCTCCATACATTTTATGCATTGGTAAAAGCACTATGATGTGATATGTTTTCAGGTATCTCCTATACTAATAGAGCCACATGCTCACCGGTTTGCCACATGATGTAGGCCTATGGACTGAACAAGAAACCACCAAAAATTTTAACCAGTCATCGTTCTCACAACACTGAGGACCAGTCATTCGAAACGACTTCTCCATACATTTTATGCATTGGTAAAAGCACTATGATGTGATATGTTTTCAGGTATCTCCTATACTAATAGAGCCACATGCTCACCGGTTTGCCACATGATGTAGGCCTATGGACTGAACAAGAAACCACCAAAAATTTTAACCAGTCATCGTTCTCACAACACTGAGGACCAGTCATTCGAAATGACTTCTCCATGCATTTTATGCATTGGTAAAAGCACTATGATGAAAAGTGTGATATGTTTTCAGGTATCTCCTATACTAATAGAGCCACATGCTCACCGGTTTGCCACATGATGTAGGCCTATGGACTGAACAAGAAACCACCAAAAATTTTAACCAGTCATCGTTCTCACAACACTGAGGACCAGTCATTCGAAATGACTTCTCCATGCATTTTATGCATTGGTAAAAGCACTATGATGAAAAGTGTGATGTTTTCAGGTATCTCCTATACTAATAGAGCCACATGCTCACCACGGTTTGCCACATGATGTAGGCCTATGGACTGAACAAGAAACCACCAAAAATTTTAACCAGTCATCGTTCTCACAACACTGAGGACCAGTCATTCGAAATGACTTCTCCATGCATTTTATGCATTGGTAAAAGCACCATGATGAAAAGTGTGATATGTTTTCAGGTATCTCCTATACTAATAGAGCCACATGCTCACCGGTTTGCCACATGATGTAGGCCTATGGACTGAACAAGAAACCACCAAAAATTTTAACCAGTCATCGTTCTCACAACACTGAGGACCAGTCATTCGAAATGACTTCTCCATGCATTTTATGCATTGGTAAAAGCACTATGATGAAAAGTGTGATGTTTTCAGGTATCTCCTATACTAATAGAGCCACATGCTCACCGGTTTGCCACATGATGTAGGCCTATGGACTGAACAAGAAACCACCAAAAATTTTAACCAGTCATCGTTCTCACAACACTGAGGACCAGTCATTCGAAATGACTTCTCCATGCATTTTATGCATTGGTAAAAGCACCATGATGAAAAGTGTGATATGTTTTCAGGTATCTCCTATACTAATAGAGCCACATGCTCACCGGTTTGCCACATGATGTAGGCCTATGGACTGAACAAGAAACCACCAAAAATTTTAACCAGTCATCGTTCTCACAACACTGAGGACCAGTCATTCGAAATGACTTCTCCATGCATTTTATGCATTGGTAAAAGCACTATGATGAAAAGTGTGATATGTTTTCAGGTATCTCCTATACTAATAGAGCCACATGCTCACCGGTTTGTCACATGATGTAGGCCTATGGACTGAACAAGAAACCACCAAAAATGTTAACCAGTCATCGTTCTCACAACACTGAGGACCAGTCATTCGAAATGACTTCTCCATGCATTTTATGCATTGGTAAAAGCACTATGATGTGATATGTTTTCAGGTATCTCCTATACTAATAGAGCCACATGCTCACCGGTTTGCCACATGATGTAGGCCTATGGACTGAACAAGAAACCACCAAAAATTTTAACCAGTCATCGTTCTCACAACACTGAGGACCAGTCATTCGAAATGACTTCTCCATGCATTTTATGCATTGGTAAAAGCACTATGATGAAAAGTGTGATATGTTTACAGGTATCTCCTATACTAATAGAGCCACATGCTCACCGGTTTGCCACATGATGTAGGCCTATGGACTGAACAAGAAACCACCAAAAATTTTAACCAGTCATCGTTCTCACAACACTGAGGACCAGTCATTCGAAATGACTTCTCCATGCATTTTATGCATTGGTAAAAGCACTATGATGAAAAGTGTGATGTTTTCAGGTATCTCCTATACTAATAGAGCCACATGCTCACCGGTTTGCCACATGATGTAGGCCTATGGACTGAACAAGAAACCACCAAAAATTTTAACCAGTCATCGTTCTCACAACACTGAGGACCAGTCATTCGAAATGACTTCTCCATGCATTTTATGCATTGGTAAAAGCACTATGATGAAAAGTGTGATATGTTTTCAGGTATCTCCTATACTAATAGAGCCACATGCTCACCGGTTTGCCACATGATGTAGGCCTATGGACTGAACAAGAAACCACCAAAAATTTTAACCAGTCATCGTTCTCACAACACTGAGGACCAGTCATTCGAAATGACTTCTCCATACATTTTATGCATTGGTAAAAGCACTATGAATGTGATATGTTTTCAGGTATCTCCTATACTAATAGAGCCACATGCTCACCGGTTTGCCACATGATGTAGGCCTATGGACTGAACAAGAAACCACCAAAAATTTTAACCAGTCATCGTTCTCACAACACTGAGGACCAGTCATTCGAAACGACTTCTCCATACATTTTATGCATTGGTAAAAGCACTATGATGTGATATGTTTTCAGGTATCTCCTATACTAATAGAGCCACATGCTCACCGGTTTGCCACATGATGTAGGCCTATGGACTGAACAAGAAACCACCAAAAATTTTAACCAGTCATCGTTCTCACAACACTGAGGACCAGTCATTCGAAATGACTTCTCCATGCATTTTATGCATTGGTAAAAGCACTATGATGAAAAGTGTGATGTTTTCAGGTATCTCCTATACTAATAGAGCCACATGCTCACCGGTTTGCCACATGATGTAGGCCTATGGACTGAACAAGAAACCACCAAAAATTTTAACCAGTCATCGTTCTCACAACACTGAGGACCAGTCATTCGAAATGACTTCTCCATGCATTTTATGCATTGGTAAAAGCACCATGATGAAAAGTGTGATATGTTTTCAGGTATCTCCTATACTAATAGAGCCACATGCTCACCGGTTTGCCACATGATGTAGGCCTATGGACTGAACAAGAAACCACCAAAAATTTTAACCAGTCATCGTTCTCACAACACTGAGGACCAGTCATTCGAAATGACTTCTCCATGCATTTTATGCATTGGTAAAAGCACTATGATGAAAGTGATATGTTTTCAGGTATCTCCTATACTAATAGAGCCACATGCTCACCGGTTTGCCACATGATGTAGGCCTATGGACTGAACAAGAAACCACCAAAAATTTTAACCAGTCATCGTTCTCACAACACTGAGGACCAGTCATTCGAAATGACTTCTCCATGCATTTTATGCATTGGTAAAAGCACTATGATGAAAGTGTGATATGTTTTCAGGTATCTCCTATACTAATAGAGCCACATGCTCACCGGTTTGCCACATGATGTAGGCCTATGGACTGAACAAGAAACCACCAAAAATTTTAACCAGTCATCGTTCTCACAACACTGAGGACCAGTCATTCGAAATGACTTCTCCATGCATTTTATGCATTGGTAAAAGCACTATGATGAAAAGTGTGATATGTTTTCAGGTATCTCCTATACTAATAGAGCCACATGCTCACCGGTTTGCCACATGATGTAGGCCTATGGACTGAACAAGAAACCACCAAAAATTTTAACCAGTCATCGTTCTCACAACACTGAGGACCAGTCATTCGAAATGACTTCTCCATGCATTTTATGCATTGGTAAAAGCACTATGATGAAAAGTGTGATATGTTTTCAGGTATCTCCTATACTAATAGAGCCACATGCTCACCGGTTTGCCACATGATGTAGGCCTATGGACTGAACAAGAAACCACCAAAAATTTTAACCAGTCATCGTTCTCACAACACTGAGGACCAGTCATTCGAAATGACTTCTCCATGCATTTTATGCATTGGTAAAAGCACTATGATGAAAAGTGTGATATGTTTTCAGGTATCTCCTATACTAATAGAGCCACATGCTCACCGGTTTGCCACATGATGTAGGCCTATGGACTGAACAAGAAACCACCAAAAATTTTAACCAGTCATCGTTCTCACAACACTGAGGGACCAGTCATTCGAAATGACTTCTCCATGCATTTTATGCATTGGTAAAAGCACTATGATGAAAAGTGTGATATGTTTTCAGGTATCTCCTATACTAATAGAGCCACATGCTCACCGGTTTGCCACATGATGTAGGCCTATGGACTGAACAAGAAACCACCAAAAATTTTAACCAGTCATCGTTCTCACAACACTGAGGACCAGTCATTCGAAATGACTTCTCCATGCATTTTATGCATTGGTAAAAGCACTATGATGAAAAGTGTGATATGTTTTCAGGTATCTCCTATACTAATAGAGCCACATGCTCACCGGTTTGCCACATGATGTAGGCCTATGGACTGAACAAGAAACCACCAAAAATTTTAACCAGTCATCGTTCTCACAACACTGAGGACCAGTCATTCGAAATGACTTCTCCATGCATTTTATGCATTGGTAAAAGCACTATGATGAAAAGTGTGATATGTTTTCAGGTATCTCCTATACTAATAGAGCCACATGCTCACCGGTTTGCCACATGATGTAGGCCTATGGACTGAACAAGAAACCACCAAAAATTTTAACCAGTCATCGTTCTCACAACACTGAGGACCAGTCATTCGAAATGACTTCTCCATGCATTTTATGCATTGGTAAAAGCACTATGATGAAAAGTGTGATATGTTTTCAGGTATCTCCTATACTAATAGAGCCACATGCTCACCGGTTTGCCACATGATGTAGGCCTATGGACTGAACAAGAAACCACCAAAAATTTTAACCAGTCATCGTTCTCACAACACTGAGGACCAGTCATTCGAAATGACTTCTCCATGCATTTTATGCATTGGTAAAAGCACTATGATGAAAAGTGTGATATGTTTTCAGGTATCTCCTATACTAATAGAGCCACATGCTCACCGGTTTGCCACATGATGTAGGCCTATGGACTGAACAAGAAACCACCAAAAATTTTAACCAGTCATCGTTCTCACAACACTGAGGACCAGTCATTCGAAATGACTTCTCCATGCATTTTATGCATTGGTAAAAGCACTATGATGAAAAGTGTGATATGTTTTCAGGTATCTCCTATACTAATAGAGCCACATGCTCACCGGTTTGCCACATGATGTAGGCCTATGGACTGAACAAGAAACCACCAAAAATTTTAACCAGTCATCGTTCTCACAACACTGAGGACCAGTCATTCGAAATGACTTCTCCATGCATTTTATGCATTGGTAAAAGCACTATGATGAAAAGTGTGATATGTTTTCAGGTATCTCCTATACTAATAGAGCCACATGCTCACCGGTTTGCCACATGATGTAGGCCTATGGACTGAACAAGAAACCACCAAAAATTTTAACCAGTCATCGTTCTCACAACACTGAGGACCAGTCATTCGAAATGACTTCTCCATGCATTTTATGCATTGGTAAAAGCACTATGATGAAAAGTGTGATATGTTTTCAGGTATCTCCTATACTAATAGAGCCACATGCTCACCGGTTTGCCACATGATGTAGGCCTATGGACTGAACAAGAAACCACCAAAAATTTTAACCAGTCATCGTTCTCACAACACTGAGGACCAGTCATTCGAAATGACTTCTCCATGCATTTTATGCATTGGTAAAAGCACTATGATGAAAAGTGTGATATGTTTTCAGGTATCTCCTATACTAATAGAGCCACATGCTCACCGGTTTGCCACATGATGTAGGCCTATGGACTGAACAAGAAACCACCAAAAATTTTAACCAGTCATCGTTCTCACAACACTGAGGACCAGTCATTCGAAATGACTTCTCCATGCATTTTATGCATTGGTAAAAGCACTATGATGAAAAGTGTGATATGTTTTCAGGTATCTCCTATACTAATAGAGCCACATGCTCACCGGTTTGCCACATGATGTAGGCCTATGGACTGAACAAGAAACCACCAAAAATTTTAACCAGTCATCGTTCTCACAACACTGAGGACCAGTCATTCGAAATGACTTCTCCATGCATTTTATGCATTGGTAAAAGCACTATGATGAAAAGTGTGATATGTTTTCAGGTATCTCCTATACTAATAGAGCCACATGCTCACCGGTTTGCCACATGATGTAGGCCTATGGACTGAACAAGAAACCACCAAAAATTTTAACCAGTCATCGTTCTCACAACACTGAGGACCAGTCATTCGAAATGACTTCTCCATGCATTTTATGCATTGGTAAAAGCACTATGATGAAAAGTGTGATATGTTTTCAGGTATCTCCTATACTAATAGAGCCACATGCTCACCGGTTTGCCACATGATGTAGGCCTATGGACTGAACAAGAAACCACCAAAAATTTTAACCAGTCATCGTTCTCACAACACTGAGGACCAGTCATTCGAAATGACTTCTCCATGCATTTTATGCATTGGTAAAAGCACTATGATGAAAAGTGTGATATGTTTTCAGGTATCTCCTATACTAATAGAGCCACATGCTCACCGGTTTGCCACATGATGTAGGCCTATGGACTGAACAAGAAACCACCAAAAATTTTAACCAGTCATCGTTCTCACAACACTGAGGACCAGTCATTCGAAATGACTTCTCCATGCATTTTATGCATTGGTAAAAGCACTATGATGAAAAGTGTGATATGTTTTCAGGTATCTCCTATACTAATAGAGCCACATGCTCACCGGTTTGCCACATGATGTAGGCCTATGGACTGAACAAGAAACCACCAAAAATTTTAACCAGTCATCGTTCTCACAACACTGAGGACCAGTCATTCGAAATGACTTCTCCATGCATTTTATGCATTGGTAAAAGCACTATGATGAAAAGTGTGATATGTTTTCAGGTATCTCCTATACTAATAGAGCCACATGCTCACCGGTTTGCCACATGATGTAGGCCTATGGACTGAACAAGAAACCACCAAAAATTTTAACCAGTCATCGTTCTCACAACACTGAGGACCAGTCATTCGAAATGACTTCTCCATGCATTTTATGCATTGGTAAAAGCACTATGATGAAAAGTGTGATATGTTTTCAGGTATCTCCTATACTAATAGAGCCACATGCTCACCGGTTTGCCACATGATGTAGGCCTATGGACTGAACAAGAAACCACCAAAAATTTTAACCAGTCATCGTTCTCACAACACTGAGGGACCAGTCATTCGAAATGACTTCTCCATGCATTTTATGCATTGGTAAAAGCACTATGATGAAAAGTGTGATATGTTTTCAGGTATCTCCTATACTAATAGAGCCACATGCTCACCGGTTTGCCACATGATGTAGGCCTATGGACTGAACAAGAAACCACCAAAAATTTTAACCAGTCATCGTTCTCACAACACTGAGGACCAGTCATTCGAAATGACTTCTCCATGCATTTTATGCATTGGTAAAAGCACTATGATGAAAAGTGTGATATGTTTTCAGGTATCTCCTATACTAATAGAGCCACATGCTCACCGGTTTGCCACATGATGTAGGCCTATGGACTGAACAAGAAACCACCAAAAATTTTAACCAGTCATCGTTCTCACAACACTGAGGACCAGTCATTCGAAATGACTTCTCCATGCATTTTATGCATTGGTAAAAGCACTATGATGAAAAGTGTGATATGTTTTCAGGTATCTCCTATACTAATAGAGCCACATGCTCACCGGTTTGCCACATGATGTAGGCCTATGGACTGAACAAGAAACCACCAAAAATTTTAACCAGTCATCGTTCTCACAACACTGAGGACCAGTACCAGTCATTCGAAATGACTTCTCCATGCATTTTATGCATTGGTAAAAGCACTATGATGAAAAGTGTGATATGTTTTCAGGTATCTCCTATACTAATAGAGCCACATGCTCACCGGTTTGCCACATGATGTAGGCCTATGGACTGAACAAGAAACCACCAAAAATTTTAACCAGTCATCGTTCTCACAACACTGAGGACCAGTCATTCGAAATGACTTCTCCATGCATTTTATGCATTGGTAAAAGCACTATGATGAAAAGTGTGATATGTTTTCAGGTATCTCCTATACTAATAGAGCCACATGCTCACCGGTTTGCCACATGATGTAGGCCTATGGACTGAACAAGAAACCACCAAAAATTTTAACCAGTCATCGTTCTCACAACACTGAGGACCAGTCATTCGAAATGACTTCTCCATGCATTTTATGCATTGGTAAAAGCACTATGATGAAAAGTGTGATATGTTTTCAGGTATCTCCTATACTAATAGAGCCACATGCTCACCGGTTTGCCACATGATGTAGGCCTATGGACTGAACAAGAAACCACCAAAAATTTTAACCAGTCATCGTTCTCACAACACTGAGGACCAGTCATTCGAAATGACTTCTCCATGCATTTTATGCATTGGTAAAAGCACTATGATGAAAAGTGTGATATGTTTTCAGGTATCTCCTATACTAATAGAGCCACATGCTCACCGGTTTGCCACATGATGTAGGCCTATGGACTGAACAAGAAACCACCAAAAATTTTAACCAGTCATCGTTCTCACAACACTGAGGACCAGTCATTCGAAATGACTTCTCCATGCATTTTATGCATTGGTAAAAGCACTATGATGAAAAGTGTGATATGTTTTCAGGTATCTCCTATACTAATAGAGCCACATGCTCACCGGTTTGCCACATGATGTAGGCCTATGGACTGAACAAGAAACCACCAAAAATTTTAACCAGTCATCGTTCTCACAACACTGAGGACCAGTCATTCGAAATGACTTCTCCATGCATTTTATGCATTGGTAAAAGCACTATGATGAAAAGTGTGATATGTTTTCAGGTATCTCCTATACTAATAGAGCCACATGCTCACCGGTTTGCCACATGATGTAGGCCTATGGACTGAACAAGAAACCACCAAAAATTTTAACCAGTCATCGTTCTCACAACACTGAGGACCAGTCATTCGAAATGACTTCTCCATGCATTTTATGCATTGGTAAAAGCACTATGATGAAAAGTGTGATATGTTTTCAGGTATCTCCTATACTAATAGAGCCACATGCTCACCGGTTTGCCACATGATGTAGGCCTATGGACTGAACAAGAAACCACCAAAAATTTTAACCAGTCATCGTTCTCACAACACTGAGGACCAGTCATTCGAAATGACTTCTCCATGCATTTTATGCATTGGTAAAAGCACTATGATGAAAAGTGTGATATGTTTTCAGGTATCTCCTATACTAATAGAGCCACATGCTCACCGGTTTGCCACATGATGTAGGCCTATGGACTGAACAAGAAACCACCAAAAATTTTAACCAGTCATCGTTCTCACAACACTGAGGACCAGTCATTCGAAATGACTTCTCCATGCATTTTATGCATTGGTAAAAGCACTATGATGAAAAGTGTGATATGTTTTCAGGTATCTCCTATACTAATAGAGCCACATGCTCACCGGTTTGCCACATGATGTAGGCCTATGGACTGAACAAGAAACCACCAAAAATTTTAACCAGTCATCGTTCTCACAACACTGAGGACCAGTCATTCGAAATGACTTCTCCATGCATTTTATGCATTGGTAAAAGCACTATGATGAAAAGTGTGATATGTTTTCAGGTATCTCCTATACTAATAGAGCCACATGCTCACCGGTTTGCCACATGATGTAGGCCTATGGACTGAACAAGAAACCACCAAAAATTTTAACCAGTCATCGTTCTCACAACACTGAGGACCAGTCATTCGAAATGACTTCTCCATGCATTTTATGCATTGGTAAAAGCACTATGATGAAAAGTGTGATATGTTTTCAGGTATCTCCTATACTAATAGAGCCACATGCTCACCGGTTTGCCACATGATGTAGGCCTATGGACTGAACAAGAAACCACCAAAAATTTTAACCAGTCATCGTTCTCACAACACTGAGGACCAGTCATTCGAAATGACTTCTCCATGCATTTTATGCATTGGTAAAAGCACTATGATGAAAAGTGTGATATGTTTTCAGGTATCTCCTATACTAATAGAGCCACATGCTCACCGGTTTGCCACATGATGTAGGCCTATGGACTGAACAAGAAACCACCAAAAATTTTAACCAGTCATCGTTCTCACAACACTGAGGACCAGTCATTCGAAATGACTTCTCCATGCATTTTATGCATTGGTAAAAGCACTATGATGAAAAGTGTGATATGTTTTCAGGTATCTCCTATACTAATAGAGCCACATGCTCACCGGTTTGCCACATGATGTAGGCCTATGGACTGAACAAGAAACCACCAAAAATTTTAACCAGTCATCGTTCTCACAACACTGAGGACCAGTCATTCGAAATGACTTCTCCATGCATTTTATGCATTGGTAAAAGCACTATGATGAAAAGTGTGATATGTTTTCAGGTATCTCCTATACTAATAGAGCCACATGCTCACCGGTTTGCCACATGATGTAGGCCTATGGACTGAACAAGAAACCACCAAAAATTTTAACCAGTCATCGTTCTCACAACACTGAGGACCAGTCATTCGAAATGACTTCTCCATGCATTTTATGCATTGGTAAAAGCACTATGATGAAAAGTGTGATATGTTTTCAGGTATCTCCTATACTAATAGAGCCACATGCTCACCGGTTTGCCACATGATGTAGGCCTATGGACTGAACAAGAAACCACCAAAAATTTTAACCAGTCATCGTTCTCACAACACTGAGGACCAGTCATTCGAAATGACTTCTCCATGCATTTTATGCATTGGTAAAAGCACTATGATGAAAAGTGTGATATGTTTTCAGGTATCTCCTATACTAATAGAGCCACATGCTCACCGGTTTGCCACATGATGTAGGCCTATGGACTGAACAAGAAACCACCAAAAATTTTAACCAGTCATCGTTCTCACAACACTGAGGACCAGTCATTCGAAATGACTTCTCCATGCATTTTATGCATTGGTAAAAGCACTATGATGAAAAGTGTGATATGTTTTCAGGTATCTCCTATACTAATAGAGCCACATGCTCACCGGTTTGCCACATGATGTAGGCCTATGGACTGAACAAGAAACCACCAAAAATTTTAACCAGTCATCGTTCTCACAACACTGAGGACCAGTCATTCGAAATGACTTCTCCATGCATTTTATGCATTGGTAAAAGCACTATGATGAAAAGTGTGATATGTTTTCAGGTATCTCCTATACTAATAGAGCCACATGCTCACCGGTTTGCCACATGATGTAGGCCTATGGACTGAACAAGAAACCACCAAAAATTTTAACCAGTCATCGTTCTCACAACACTGAGGACCAGTCATTCGAAATGACTTCTCCATGCATTTTATGCATTGGTAAAAGCACTATGATGAAAAGTGTGATATGTTTTCAGGTATCTCCTATACTAATAGAGCCACATGCTCACCGGTTTGCCACATGATGTAGGCCTATGGACTGAACAAGAAACCACCAAAAATTTTAACCAGTCATCGTTCTCACAACACTGAGGACCAGTCATTCGAAATGACTTCTCCATGCATTTTATGCATTGGTAAAAGCACTATGATGAAAAGTGTGATATGTTTTCAGGTATCTCCTATACTAATAGAGCCACATGCTCACCGGTTTGCCACATGATGTAGGCCTATGGACTGAACAAGAAACCACCAAAAATTTTAACCAGTCATCGTTCTCACAACACTGAGGACCAGTCATTCGAAATGACTTCTCCATGCATTTTATGCATTGGTAAAAGCACTATGATGAAAAGTGTGATATGTTTTCAGGTATCTCCTATACTAATAGAGCCACATGCTCACCGGTTTGCCACATGATGTAGGCCTATGGACTGAACAAGAAACCACCAAAAATTTTAACCAGTCATCGTTCTCACAACACTGAGGACCAGTCATTCGAAATGACTTCTCCATGCATTTTATGCATTGGTAAAAGCACTATGATGAAAAGTGTGATATGTTTTCAGGTATCTCCTATACTAATAGAGCCACATGCTCACCGGTTTGCCACATGATGTAGGCCTATGGACTGAACAAGAAACCACCAAAAATTTTAACCAGTCATCGTTCTCACAACACTGAGGACCAGTCATTCGAAATGACTTCTCCATGCATTTTATGCATTGGTAAAAGCACTATGATGAAAAGTGTGATATGTTTTCAGGTATCTCCTATACTAATAGAGCCACATGCTCACCGGTTTGCCACATGATGTAGGCCTATGGACTGAACAAGAAACCACCAAAAATTTTAACCAGTCATCGTTCTCACAACACTGAGGACCAGTCATTCGAAATGACTTCTCCATGCATTTTATGCATTGGTAAAAGCACTATGATGAAAAGTGTGATATGTTTTCAGGTATCTCCTATACTAATAGAGCCACATGCTCACCGGTTTGCCACATGATGTAGGCCTATGGACTGAACAAGAAACCACCAAAAATTTTAACCAGTCATCGTTCTCACAACACTGAGGACCAGTCATTCGAAATGACTTCTCCATGCATTTTATGCATTGGTAAAAGCACTATGATGAAAAGTGTGATATGTTTTCAGGTATCTCCTATACTAATAGAGCCACATGCTCACCGGTTTGCCACATGATGTAGGCCTATGGACTGAACAAGAAACCACCAAAAATTTTAACCAGTCATCGTTCTCACAACACTGAGGACCAGTCATTCGAAATGACTTCTCCATGCATTTTATGCATTGGTAAAAGCACTATGATGAAAAGTGTGATATGTTTTCAGGTATCTCCTATACTAATAGAGCCACATGCTCACCGGTTTGCCACATGATGTAGGCCTATGGACTGAACAAGAAACCACCAAAAATTTTAACCAGTCATCGTTCTCACAACACTGAGGACCAGTCATTCGAAATGACTTCTCCATGCATTTTATGCATTGGTAAAAGCACTATGATGAAAAGTGTGATATGTTTTCAGGTATCTCCTATACTAATAGAGCCACATGCTCACCGGTTTGCCACATGATGTAGGCCTATGGACTGAACAAGAAACCACCAAAAATTTTAACCAGTCATCGTTCTCACAACACTGAGGACCAGTCATTCGAAATGACTTCTCCATGCATTTTATGCATTGGTAAAAGCACTATGATGAAAAGTGTGATATGTTTTCAGGTATCTCCTATACTAATAGAGCCACATGCTCACCGGTTTGCCACATGATGTAGGCCTATGGACTGAACAAGAAACCACCAAAAATTTTAACCAGTCATCGTTCTCACAACACTGAGGACCAGTCATTCGAAATGACTTCTCCATGCATTTTATGCATTGGTAAAAGCACTATGATGAAAAGTGTGATATGTTTTCAGGTATCTCCTATACTAATAGAGCCACATGCTCACCGGTTTGCCACATGATGTAGGCCTATGGACTGAACAAGAAACCACCAAAAATTTTAACCAGTCATCGTTCTCACAACACTGAGGACCAGTCATTCGAAATGACTTCTCCATGCATTTTATGCATTGGTAAAAGCACTATGATGAAAAGTGTGATATGTTTTCAGGTATCTCCTATACTAATAGAGCCACATGCTCACCGGTTTGCCACATGATGTAGGCCTATGGACTGAACAAGAAACCACCAAAAATTTTAACCAGTCATCGTTCTCACAACACTGAGGACCAGTCATTCGAAATGACTTCTCCATGCATTTTATGCATTGGTAAAAGCACTATGATGAAAAGTGTGATATGTTTTCAGGTATCTCCTATACTAATAGAGCCACATGCTCACCGGTTTGCCACATGATGTAGGCCTATGGACTGAACAAGAAACCACCAAAAATTTTAACCAGTCATCGTTCTCACAACACTGAGGACCAGTCATTCGAAATGACTTCTCCATGCATTTTATGCATTGGTAAAAGCACTATGATGAAAAGTGTGATATGTTTTCAGGTATCTCCTATACTAATAGAGCCACATGCTCACCGGTTTGCCACATGATGTAGGCCTATGGACTGAACAAGAAACCACCAAAAATTTTAACCAGTCATCGTTCTCACAACACTGAGGACCAGTCATTCGAAATGACTTCTCCATGCATTTTATGCATTGGTAAAAGCACTATGATGAAAAGTGTGATATGTTTTCAGGTATCTCCTATACTAATAGAGCCACATGCTCACCGGTTTGCCACATGATGTAGGCCTATGGACTGAACAAGAAACCACCAAAAATTTTAACCAGTCATCGTTCTCACAACACTGAGGACCAGTCATTCGAAATGACTTCTCCATGCATTTTATGCATTGGTAAAAGCACTATGATGAAAAGTGTGATATGTTTTCAGGTATCTCCTATACTAATAGAGCCACATGCTCACCGGTTTGCCACATGATGTAGGCCTATGGACTGAACAAGAAACCACCAAAAATTTTAACCAGTCATCGTTCTCACAACACTGAGGACCAGTCATTCGAAATGACTTCTCCATGCATTTTATGCATTGGTAAAAGCACTATGATGAAAAGTGTGATATGTTTTCAGGTATCTCCTATACTAATAGAGCCACATGCTCACCGGTTTGCCACATGATGTAGGCCTATGGACTGAACAAGAAACCACCAAAAATTTTAACCAGTCATCGTTCTCACACAACACTGAGGACCAGTCATTCGAAATGACTTCTCCATGCATTTTATGCATTGGTAAAAGCACTATGATGAAAAGTGTGATATGTTTTCAGGTATCTCCTATACTAATAGAGCCACATGCTCACCGGTTTGCCACATGATGTAGGCCTATGGACTGAACAAGAAACCACCAAAAATTTTAACCAGTCATCGTTCTCACAACACTGAGGACCAGTCATTCGAAATGACTTCTCCATGCATTTTATGCATTGGTAAAAGCACTATGATGAAAAGTGTGATATGTTTTCAGGTATCTCCTATACTAATAGAGCCACATGCTCACCGGTTTGCCACATGATGTAGGCCTATGGACTGAACAAGAAACCACCAAAAATTTTAACCAGTCATCGTTCTCACAACACTGAGGACCAGTCATTCGAAATGACTTCTCCATGCATTTTATGCATTGGTAAAAGCACTATGATGAAAAGTGTGATATGTTTTCAGGTATCTCCTATACTAATAGAGCCACATGCTCACCGGTTTGCCACATGATGTAGGCCTATGGACTGAACAAGAAACCACCAAAAATTTTAACCAGTCATCGTTCTCACAACACTGAGGACCAGTCATTCGAAATGACTTCTCCATGCATTTTATGCATTGGTAAAAGCACTATGATGAAAAGTGTGATATGTTTTCAGGTATCTCCTATACTAATAGAGCCACATGCTCACCGGTTTGCCACATGATGTAGGCCTATGGACTGAACAAGAAACCACCAAAAATTTTAACCAGTCATCGTTCTCACAACACTGAGGACCAGTCATTCGAAATGACTTCTCCATGCATTTTATGCATTGGTAAAAGCACTATGATGAAAAGTGTGATATGTTTTCAGGTATCTCCTATACTAATAGAGCCACATGCTCACCGGTTTGCCACATGATGTAGGCCTATGGACTGAACAAGAAACCACCAAAAATTTTAACCAGTCATCGTTCTCACAACACTGAGGACCAGTCATTCGAAATGACTTCTCCATGCATTTTATGCATTGGTAAAATGTGATATGTTTTCAGGTATCTCCTATACTAATAGAGCCACATGCTCACCGGTTTGCCACATGATGTAGGCCTATGGACTGAACAAGAAACCACCAAAAATTTTAACCAGTCATCGTTCTCACAACACTGAGGACCAGTCATTCGAAATGACTTCTCCATGCATTTTATGCATTGGTAAAAGCACTATGATGAAAAGTGTGATAAGTTTTCAGGTATCTCCTATACTAATAGAGCCACATGCTCACCGGTTTGCCACATGATGTAGGCCTATGGACTGAACAAGAAACCACCAAAAATTTTAACCAGTCATCGTTCTCACAACACTGAGGACCAGTCATTCGAAATGACTTCTCCATGCATTTTATGCATTGGTAAAAGCACTATGATGAAAAGTGTGATATGTTTTCAGGTATCTCCTATACTAATAGAGCCACATGCTCACCGGTTTGCCACATGATGTAGGCCTATGGACTGAACAAGAAACCACCAAAAATTTTAACCAGTCATCGTTCTCACAACACTGAGGACCAGTCATTCGAAATGACTTCTCCATGCATTTTATGCATTGGTAAAAGCACTATGATGAAAAGTGTGATATGTTTTCAGGTATCTCCTATACTAATAGAGCCACATGCTCACCGGTTTGCCACATGATGTAGGCCTATGGACTGAACAAGAAACCACCAAAAATTTTAACCAGTCATCGTTCTCACAACACTGAGGACCAGTCATTCGAAATGACTTCTCCATGCATTTTATGCATTGGTAAAAGCACTATGATGAAAAGTGTGATATGTTTTCAGGTATCTCCTATACTAATAGAGCCACATGCTCACCGGTTTGCCACATGATGTAGGCCTATGGACTGAACAAGAAACCACCAAAAATTTTAACCAGTCATCGTTCTCACAACACTGAGGACCAGTCATTCGAAATGACTTCTCCATGCATTTTATGCATTGGTAAAAGCACTATGATGAAAAGTGTGATATGTTTTCAGGTATCTCCTATACTAATAGAGCCACATGCTCACCGGTTTGCCACATGATGTAGGCCTATGGACTGAACAAGAAACCACCAAAAATTTTAACCAGTCATCGTTCTCACAACACTGAGGACCAGTCATTCGAAATGACTTCTCCATGCATTTTATGCATTGGTAAAAGCACTATGATGAAAAGTGTGATATGTTTTCAGGTATCTCCTATACTAATAGAGCCACATGCTCACCGGTTTGCCACATGATGTAGGCCTATGGACTGAACAAGAAACCACCAAAAATTTTAACCAGTCATCGTTCTCACAACACTGAGGACCAGTCATTCGAAATGACTTCTCCATGCATTTTATGCATTGGTAAAAGCACTATGATGAAAAGTGTGATATGTTTTCAGGTATCTCCTATACTAATAGAGCCACATGCTCACCGGTTTGCCACATGATGTAGGCCTATGGACTGAACAAGAAACCACCAAAAATTTTAACCAGTCATCGTTCTCACAACACTGAGGACCAGTCATTCGAAATGACTTCTCCATGCATTTTATGCATTGGTAAAAGCACTATGATGAAAAGTGTGATATGTTTTCAGGTATCTCCTATACTAATAGAGCCACATGCTCACCGGTTTGCCACATGATGTAGGCCTATGGACTGAACAAGAAACCACCAAAAATTTTAACCAGTCATCGTTCTCACAACACTGAGGACCAGTCATTCGAAATGACTTCTCCATGCATTTTATGCATTGGTAAAAGCACTATGATGAAAAGTGTGATATGTTTTCAGGTATCTCCTATACTAATAGAGCCACATGCTCACCGGTTTGCCACATGATGTAGGCCTATGGACTGAACAAGAAACCACCAAAAATTTTAACCAGTCATCGTTCTCACAACACTGAGGACCAGTCATTCGAAATGACTTCTCCATGCATTTTATGCATTGGTAAAAGCACTATGATGAAAAGTGTGATATGTTTTCAGGTATCTCCTATACTAATAGAGCCACATGCTCACCGGTTTGCCACATGATGTAGGCCTATGGACTGAACAAGAAACCACCAAAAATTTTAACCAGTCATCGTTCTCACAACACTGAGGACCAGTCATTCGAAATGACTTCTCCATGCATTTTATGCATTGGTAAAAGCACTATGATGAAAAGTGTGATATGTTTTCAGGTATCTCCTATACTAATAGAGCCACATGCTCACCGGTTTGCCACATGATGTAGGCCTATGGACTGAACAAGAAACCACCAAAAATTTTAACCAGTCATCGTTCTCACAACACTGAGGACCAGTCATTCGAAATGACTTCTCCATGCATTTTATGCATTGGTAAAAGCACTATGATGAAAAGTGTGATATGTTTTCAGGTATCTCCTATACTAATAGAGCCACATGCTCACCGGTTTGCCACATGATGTAGGCCTATGGACTGAACAAGAAACCACCAAAAATTTTAACCAGTCATCGTTCTCACAACACTGAGGACCAGTCATTCGAAATGACTTCTCCATGCATTTTATGCATTGGTAAAAGCACTATGATGAAAAGTGTGATATGTTTTCAGGTATCTCCTATACTAATAGAGCCACATGCTCACCGGTTTGCCACATGATGTAGGCCTATGGACTGAACAAGAAACCACCAAAAATTTTAACCAGTCATCGTTCTCACAACACTGAGGACCAGTCATTCGAAATGACTTCTCCATGCATTTTATGCATTGGTAAAAGCACTATGATGAAAAGTGTGATATGTTTTCAGGTATCTCCTATACTAATAGAGCCACATGCTCACCGGTTTGCCACATGATGTAGGCCTATGGACTGAACAAGAAACCACCAAAAATTTTAACCAGTCATCGTTCTCACAACACTGAGGACCAGTCATTCGAAATGACTTCTCCATGCATTTTATGCATTGGTAAAAGCACTATGATGAAAAGTGTGATATGTTTTCAGGTATCTCCTATACTAATAGAGCCACATGCTCACCGGTTTGCCACATGATGTAGGCCTATGGACTGAACAAGAAACCACCAAAAATTTTAACCAGTCATCGTTCTCACAACACTGAGGACCAGTCATTCGAAATGACTTCTCCATGCATTTTATGCATTGGTAAAAGCACTATGATGAAAAGTGTGATATGTTTTCAGGTATCTCCTATACTAATAGAGCCACATGCTCACCGGTTTGCCACATGATGTAGGCCTATGGACTGAACAAGAAACCACCAAAAATTTTAACCAGTCATCGTTCTCACAACACTGAGGACCAGTCATTCGAAATGACTTCTCCATGCATTTTATGCATTGGTAAAAGCACTATGATGAAAAGTGTGATATGTTTTCAGGTATCTCCTATACTAATAGAGCCACATGCTCACCGGTTTGCCACATGATGTAGGCCTATGGACTGAACAAGAAACCACCAAAAATTTTAACCAGTCATCGTTCTCACAACACTGAGGACCAGTCATTCGAAATGACTTCTCCATGCATTTTATGCATTGGTAAAAGCACTATGATGAAAAGTGTGATATGTTTTCAGGTATCTCCTATACTAATAGAGCCACATGCTCACCGGTTTGCCACATGATGTAGGCCTATGGACTGAACAAGAAACCACCAAAAATTTTAACCAGTCATCGTTCTCACAACACTGAGGACCAGTCATTCGAAATGACTTCTCCATGCATTTTATGCATTGGTAAAAGCACTATGATGAAAAGTGTGATATGTTTTCAGGTATCTCCTATACTAATAGAGCCACATGCTCACCGGTTTGCCACATGATGTAGGCCTATGGACTGAACAAGAAACCACCAAAAATTTTAACCAGTCATCGTTCTCACAACACTGAGGACCAGTCATTCGAAATGACTTCTCCATGCATTTTATGCATTGGTAAAAGCACTATGATGAAAAGTGTGATATGTTTTCAGGTATCTCCTATACTAATAGAGCCACATGCTCACCGGTTTGCCACATGATGTAGGCCTATGGACTGAACAAGAAACCACCAAAAATTTTAACCAGTCATCGTTCTCACAACACTGAGGACCAGTCATTCGAAATGACTTCTCCATGCATTTTATGCATTGGTAAAAGCACTATGATGAAAAGTGTGATATGTTTTCAGGTATCTCCTATACTAATAGAGCCACATGCTCACCGGTTTGCCACATGATGTAGGCCTATGGACTGAACAAGAAACCACCAAAAATTTTAACCAGTCATCGTTCTCACAACACTGAGGACCAGTCATTCGAAATGACTTCTCCATGCATTTTATGCATTGGTAAAAGCACTATGATGAAAAGTGTGATATGTTTTCAGGTATCTCCTATACTAATAGAGCCACATGCTCACCGGTTTGCCACATGATGTAGGCCTATGGACTGAACAAGAAACCACCAAAAATTTTAACCAGTCATCGTTCTCACAACACTGAGGACCAGTCATTCGAAATGACTTCTCCATGCATTTTATGCATTGGTAAAAGCACTATGATGAAAAGTGTGATATGTTTTCAGGTATCTCCTATACTAATAGAGCCACATGCTCACCGGTTTGCCACATGATGTAGGCCTATGGACTGAACAAGAAACCACCAAAAATTTTAACCAGTCATCGTTCTCACAACACTGAGGACCAGTCATTCGAAATGACTTCTCCATGCATTTTATGCATTGGTAAAAGCACTATGATGAAAAGTGTGATATGTTTTCAGGTATCTCCTATACTAATAGAGCCACATGCTCACCGGTTTGCCACATGATGTAGGCCTATGGACTGAACAAGAAACCACCAAAAATTTTAACCAGTCATCGTTCTCACAACACTGAGGACCAGTCATTCGAAATGACTTCTCCATGCATTTTATGCATTGGTAAAAGCACTATGATGAAAAGTGTGATATGTTTTCAGGTATCTCCTATACTAATAGAGCCACATGCTCACCGGTTTGCCACATGATGTAGGCCTATGGACTGAACAAGAAACCACCAAAAATTTTAACCAGTCATCGTTCTCACAACACTGAGGACCAGTCATTCGAAATGACTTCTCCATGCATTTTATGCATTGGTAAAAGCACTATGATGAAAAGTGTGATATGTTTTCAGGTATCTCCTATACTAATAGAGCCACATGCTCACCGGTTTGCCACATGATGTAGGCCTATGGACTGAACAAGAAACCACCAAAAATTTTAACCAGTCATCGTTCTCACAACACTGAGGACCAGTCATTCGAAATGACTTCTCCATGCATTTTATGCATTGGTAAAAGCACTATGATGAAAAGTGTGATATGTTTTCAGGTATCTCCTATACTAATAGAGCCACATGCTCACCGGTTTGCCACATGATGTAGGCCTATGGACTGAACAAGAAACCACCAAAAATTTTAACCAGTCATCGTTCTCACAACACTGAGGACCAGTCATTCGAAATGACTTCTCCATGCATTTTATGCATTGGTAAAAGCACTATGATGAAAAGTGTGATATGTTTTCAGGTATCTCCTATACTAATAGAGCCACATGCTCACCGGTTTGCCACATGATGTAGGCCTATGGACTGAACAAGAAACCACCAAAAATTTTAACCAGTCATCGTTCTCACAACACTGAGGACCAGTCATTCGAAATGACTTCTCCATGCATTTTATGCATTGGTAAAAGCACTATGATGAAAAGTGTGATATGTTTTCAGGTATCTCCTATACTAATAGAGCCACATGCTCACCGGTTTGCCACATGATGTAGGCCTATGGACTGAACAAGAAACCACCAAAAATTTTAACCAGTCATCGTTCTCACAACACTGAGGACCAGTCATTCGAAATGACTTCTCCATGCATTTTATGCATTGGTAAAAGCACTATGATGAAAAGTGTGATATGTTTTCAGGTATCTCCTATACTAATAGAGCCACATGCTCACCGGTTTGCCACATGATGTAGGCCTATGGACTGAACAAGAAACCACCAAAAATTTTAACCAGTCATCGTTCTCACAACACTGAGGACCAGTCATTCGAAATGACTTCTCCATGCATTTTATGCATTGGTAAAAGCACTATGATGAAAAGTGTGATATGTTTTCAGGTATCTCCTATACTAATAGAGCCACATGCTCACCGGTTTGCCACATGATGTAGGCCTATGGACTGAACAAGAAACCACCAAAAATTTTAACCAGTCATCGTTCTCACAACACTGAGGACCAGTCATTCGAAATGACTTCTCCATGCATTTTATGCATTGGTAAAAGCACTATGATGAAAAGTGTGATATGTTTTCAGGTATCTCCTATACTAATAGAGCCACATGCTCACCGGTTTGCCACATGATGTAGGCCTATGGACTGAACAAGAAACCACCAAAAATTTTAACCAGTCATCGTTCTCACAACACTGAGGACCAGTCATTCGAAATGACTTCTCCATGCATTTTATGCATTGGTAAAAGCACTATGATGAAAAGTGTGATATGTTTTCAGGTATCTCCTATACTAATAGAGCCACATGCTCACCGGTTTGCCACATGATGTAGGCCTATGGACTGAACAAGAAACCACCAAAAATTTTAACCAGTCATCGTTCTCACAACACTGAGGACCAGTCATTCGAAATGACTTCTCCATGCATTTTATGCATTGGTAAAAGCACTATGATGAAAAGTGTGATATGTTTTCAGGTATCTCCTATACTAATAGAGCCACATGCTCACCGGTTTGCCACATGATGTAGGCCTATGGACTGAACAAGAAACCACCAAAAATTTTAACCAGTCATCGTTCTCACAACACTGAGGACCAGTCATTCGAAATGACTTCTCCATGCATTTTATGCATTGGTAAAAGCACTATGATGAAAAGTGTGATATGTTTTCAGGTATCTCCTATACTAATAGAGCCACATGCTCACCGGTTTGCCACATGATGTAGGCCTATGGACTGAACAAGAAACCACCAAAAATTTTAACCAGTCATCGTTCTCACAACACTGAGGACCAGTCATTCGAAATGACTTCTCCATGCATTTTATGCATTGGTAAAAGCACTATGATGAAAAGTGTGATATGTTTTCAGGTATCTCCTATACTAATAGAGCCACATGCTCACCGGTTTGCCACATGATGTAGGCCTATGGACTGAACAAGAAACCACCAAAAATTTTAACCAGTCATCGTTCTCACAACACTGAGGACCAGTCATTCGAAATGACTTCTCCATGCATTTTATGCATTGGTAAAAGCACTATGATGAAAAGTGTGATATGTTTTCAGGTATCTCCTATACTAATAGAGCCACATGCTCACCGGTTTGCCACATGATGTAGGCCTATGGACTGAACAAGAAACCACCAAAAATTTTAACCAGTCATCGTTCTCACAACACTGAGGACCAGTCATTCGAAATGACTTCTCCATGCATTTTATGCATTGGTAAAAGCACTATGATGAAAAGTGTGATATGTTTTCAGGTATCTCCTATACTAATAGAGCCACATGCTCACCGGTTTGCCACATGATGTAGGCCTATGGACTGAACAAGAAACCACCAAAAATTTTAACCAGTCATCGTTCTCACAACACTGAGGACCAGTCATTCGAAATGACTTCTCCATGCATTTTATGCATTGGTAAAAGCACTATGATGAAAAGTGTGATATGTTTTCAGGTATCTCCTATACTAATAGAGCCACATGCTCACCGGTTTGCCACATGATGTAGGCCTATGGACTGAACAAGAAACCACCAAAAATTTTAACCAGTCATCGTTCTCACAACACTGAGGACCAGTCATTCGAAATGACTTCTCCATGCATTTTATGCATTGGTAAAAGCACTATGATGAAAAGTGTGATATGTTTTCAGGTATCTCCTATACTAATAGAGCCACATGCTCACCGGTTTGCCACATGATGTAGGCCTATGGACTGAACAAGAAACCACCAAAAATTTTAACCAGTCATCGTTCTCACAACACTGAGGACCAGTCATTCGAAATGACTTCTCCATGCATTTTATGCATTGGTAAAAGCACTATGATGAAAAGTGTGATATGTTTTCAGGTATCTCCTATACTAATAGAGCCACATGCTCACCGGTTTGCCACATGATGTAGGCCTATGGACTGAACAAGAAACCACCAAAAATTTTAACCAGTCATCGTTCTCACAACACTGAGGACCAGTCATTCGAAATGACTTCTCCATGCATTTTATGCATTGGTAAAAGCACTATGATGAAAAGTGTGATATGTTTTCAGGTATCTCCTATACTAATAGAGCCACATGCTCACCGGTTTGCCACATGATGTAGGCCTATGGACTGAACAAGAAACCACCAAAAATTTTAACCAGTCATCGTTCTCACAACACTGAGGACCAGTCATTCGAAATGACTTCTCCATGCATTTTATGCATTGGTAAAAGCACTATGATGAAAAGTGTGATATGTTTTCAGGTATCTCCTATACTAATAGAGCCACATGCTCACCGGTTTGCCACATGATGTAGGCCTATGGACTGAACAAGAAACCACCAAAAATTTTAACCAGTCATCGTTCTCACAACACTGAGGACCAGTCATTCGAAATGACTTCTCCATGCATTTTATGCATTGGTAAAAGCACTATGATGAAAAGTGTGATATGTTTTCAGGTATCTCCTATACTAATAGAGCCACATGCTCACCGGTTTGCCACATGATGTAGGCCTATGGACTGAACAAGAAACCACCAAAAATTTTAACCAGTCATCGTTCTCACAACACTGAGGACCAGTCATTCGAAATGACTTCTCCATGCATTTTATGCATTGGTAAAAGCACTATGATGAAAAGTGTGATATGTTTTCAGGTATCTCCTATACTAATAGAGCCACATGCTCACCGGTTTGCCACATGATGTAGGCCTATGGACTGAACAAGAAACCACCAAAAATTTTAACCAGTCATCGTTCTCACAACACTGAGGACCAGTCATTCGAAATGACTTCTCCATGCATTTTATGCATTGGTAAAAGCACTATGATGAAAAGTGTGATATGTTTTCAGGTATCTCCTATACTAATAGAGCCACATGCTCACCGGTTTGCCACATGATGTAGGCCTATGGACTGAACAAGAAACCACCAAAAATTTTAACCAGTCATCGTTCTCACAACACTGAGGACCAGTCATTCGAAATGACTTCTCCATGCATTTTATGCATTGGTAAAAGCACTATGATGAAAAGTGTGATATGTTTTCAGGTATCTCCTATACTAATAGAGCCACATGCTCACCGGTTTGCCACATGATGTAGGCCTATGGACTGAACAAGAAACCACCAAAAATTTTAACCAGTCATCGTTCTCACAACACTGAGGACCAGTCATTCGAAATGACTTCTCCATGCATTTTATGCATTGGTAAAAGCACTATGATGAAAAGTGTGATATGTTTTCAGGTATCTCCTATACTAATAGAGCCACATGCTCACCGGTTTGCCACATGATGTAGGCCTATGGACTGAACAAGAAACCACCAAAAATTTTAACCAGTCATCGTTCTCACAACACTGAGGACCAGTCATTCGAAATGACTTCTCCATGCATTTTATGCATTGGTAAAAGCACTATGATGAAAAGTGTGATATGTTTTCAGGTATCTCCTATACTAATAGAGCCACATGCTCACCGGTTTGCCACATGATGTAGGCCTATGGACTGAACAAGAAACCACCAAAAATTTTAACCAGTCATCGTTCTCACAACACTGAGGACCAGTCATTCGAAATGACTTCTCCATGCATTTTATGCATTGGTAAAAGCACTATGATGAAAAGTGTGATATGTTTTCAGGTATCTCCTATACTAATAGAGCCACATGCTCACCGGTTTGCCACATGATGTAGGCCTATGGACTGAACAAGAAACCACCAAAAATTTTAACCAGTCATCGTTCTCACAACACTGAGGACCAGTCATTCGAAATGACTTCTCCATGCATTTTATGCATTGGTAAAAGCACTATGATGAAAAGTGTGATATGTTTTCAGGTATCTCCTATACTAATAGAGCCACATGCTCACCGGTTTGCCACATGATGTAGGCCTATGGACTGAACAAGAAACCACCAAAAATTTTAACCAGTCATCGTTCTCACAACACTGAGGACCAGTCATTCGAAATGACTTCTCCATGCATTTTATGCATTGGTAAAAGCACTATGATGAAAAGTGTGATATGTTTTCAGGTATCTCCTATACTAATAGAGCCACATGCTCACCGGTTTGCCACATGATGTAGGCCTATGGACTGAACAAGAAACCACCAAAAATTTTAACCAGTCATCGTTCTCACAACACTGAGGACCAGTCATTCGAAATGACTTCTCCATGCATTTTATGCATTGGTAAAAGCACTATGATGAAAAGTGTGATATGTTTTCAGGTATCTCCTATACTAATAGAGCCACATGCTCACCGGTTTGCCACATGATGTAGGCCTATGGACTGAACAAGAAACCACCAAAAATTTTAACCAGTCATCGTTCTCACAACACTGAGGACCAGTCATTCGAAATGACTTCTCCATGCATTTTATGCATTGGTAAAAGCACTATGATGAAAAGTGTGATATGTTTTCAGGTATCTCCTATACTAATAGAGCCACATGCTCACCGGTTTGCCACATGATGTAGGCCTATGGACTGAACAAGAAACCACCAAAAATTTTAACCAGTCATCGTTCTCACAACACTGAGGACCAGTCATTCGAAATGACTTCTCCATGCATTTTATGCATTGGTAAAAGCACTATGATGAAAAGTGTGATATGTTTTCAGGTATCTCCTATACTAATAGAGCCACATGCTCACCGGTTTGCCACATGATGTAGGCCTATGGACTGAACAAGAAACCACCAAAAATTTTAACCAGTCATCGTTCTCACAACACTGAGGACCAGTCATTCGAAATGACTTCTCCATGCATTTTATGCATTGGTAAAAGCACTATGATGAAAAGTGTGATATGTTTTCAGGTATCTCCTATACTAATAGAGCCACATGCTCACCGGTTTGCCACATGATGTAGGCCTATGGACTGAACAAGAAACCACCAAAAATTTTAACCAGTCATCGTTCTCACAACACTGAGGACCAGTCATTCGAAATGACTTCTCCATGCATTTTATGCATTGGTAAAAGCACTATGATGAAAAGTGTGATATGTTTTCAGGTATCTCCTATACTAATAGAGCCACATGCTCACCGGTTTGCCACATGATGTAGGCCTATGGACTGAACAAGAAACCACCAAAAATTTTAACCAGTCATCGTTCTCACAACACTGAGGACCAGTCATTCGAAATGACTTCTCCATGCATTTTATGCATTGGTAAAAGCACTATGATGAAAAGTGTGATATGTTTTCAGGTATCTCCTATACTAATAGAGCCACATGCTCACCGGTTTGCCACATGATGTAGGCCTATGGACTGAACAAGAAACCACCAAAAATTTTAACCAGTCATCGTTCTCACAACACTGAGGACCAGTCATTCGAAATGACTTCTCCATGCATTTTATGCATTGGTAAAAGCACTATGATGAAAAGTGTGATATGTTTTCAGGTATCTCCTATACTAATAGAGCCACATGCTCACCGGTTTGCCACATGATGTAGGCCTATGGACTGAACAAGAAACCACCAAAAATTTTAACCAGTCATCGTTCTCACAACACTGAGGACCAGTCATTCGAAATGACTTCTCCATGCATTTTATGCATTGGTAAAAGCACTATGATGAAAAGTGTGATATGTTTTCAGGTATCTCCTATACTAATAGAGCCACATGCTCACCGGTTTGCCACATGATGTAGGCCTATGGACTGAACAAGAAACCACCAAAAATTTTAACCAGTCATCGTTCTCACAACACTGAGGACCAGTCATTCGAAATGACTTCTCCATGCATTTTATGCATTGGTAAAAGCACTATGATGAAAAGTGTGATATGTTTTCAGGTATCTCCTATACTAATAGAGCCACATGCTCACCGGTTTGCCACATGATGTAGGCCTATGGACTGAACAAGAAACCACCAAAAATTTTAACCAGTCATCGTTCTCACAACACTGAGGACCAGTCATTCGAAATGACTTCTCCATGCATTTTATGCATTGGTAAAAGCACTATGATGAAAAGTGTGATATGTTTTCAGGTATCTCCTATACTAATAGAGCCACATGCTCACCGGTTTGCCACATGATGTAGGCCTATGGACTGAACAAGAAACCACCAAAAATTTTAACCAGTCATCGTTCTCACAACACTGAGGACCAGTCATTCGAAATGACTTCTCCATGCATTTTATGCATTGGTAAAAGCACTATGATGAAAAGTGTGATATGTTTTCAGGTATCTCCTATACTAATAGAGCCACATGCTCACCGGTTTGCCACATGATGTAGGCCTATGGACTGAACAAGAAACCACCAAAAATTTTAACCAGTCATCGTTCTCACAACACTGAGGACCAGTCATTCGAAATGACTTCTCCATGCATTTTATGCATTGGTAAAAGCACTATGATGAAAAGTGTGATATGTTTTCAGGTATCTCCTATACTAATAGAGCCACATGCTCACCGGTTTGCCACATGATGTAGGCCTATGGACTGAACAAGAAACCACCAAAAATTTTAACCAGTCATCGTTCTCACAACACTGAGGACCAGTCATTCGAAATGACTTCTCCATGCATTTTATGCATTGGTAAAAGCACTATGATGAAAAGTGTGATATGTTTTCAGGTATCTCCTATACTAATAGAGCCACATGCTCACCGGTTTGCCACATGATGTAGGCCTATGGACTGAACAAGAAACCACCAAAAATTTTAACCAGTCATCGTTCTCACAACACTGAGGACCAGTCATTCGAAATGACTTCTCCATGCATTTTATGCATTGGTAAAAGCACTATGATGAAAAGTGTGATATGTTTTCAGGTATCTCCTATACTAATAGAGCCACATGCTCACCGGTTTGCCACATGATGTAGGCCTATGGACTGAACAAGAAACCACCAAAAATTTTAACCAGTCATCGTTCTCACAACACTGAGGACCAGTCATTCGAAATGACTTCTCCATGCATTTTATGCATTGGTAAAAGCACTATGATGAAAGTAGTGTGATATGTTTTCAGGTATCTCCTATACTAATAGAGCCACATGCTCACCGGTTTGCCACATGATGTAGGCCTATGGACTGAACAAGAAACCACCAAAAATTTTAACCAGTCATCGTTCTCACAACACTGAGGACCAGTCATTCGAAATGACTTCTCCATGCATTTTATGCATTGGTAAAAGCACTATGATGAAAAGTGTGATATGTTTTCAGGTATCTCCTATACTAATAGAGCCACATGCTCACCGGTTTGCCACATGATGTAGGCCTATGGACTGAACAAGAAACCACCAAAAATTTTAACCAGTCATCGTTCTCACAACACTGAGGACCAGTCATTCGAAATGACTTCTCCATGCATTTTATGCATTGGTAAAAGCACTATGATGAAAAGTGTGATATGTTTTCAGGTATCTCCTATACTAATAGAGCCACATGCTCACCGGTTTGCCACATGATGTAGGCCTATGGACTGAACAAGAAACCACCAAAAATTTTAACCAGTCATCGTTCTCACAACACTGAGGACCAGTCATTCGAAATGACTTCTCCATGCATTTTATGCATTGGTAAAAGCACTATGATGAAAAGTGTGATATGTTTTCAGGTATCTCCTATACTAATAGAGCCACATGCTCACCGGTTTGCCACATGATGTAGGCCTATGGACTGAACAAGAAACCACCAAAAATTTTAACCAGTCATCGTTCTCACAACACTGAGGACCAGTCATTCGAAATGACTTCTCCATGCATTTTATGCATTGGTAAAAGCACTATGATGAAAAGTGTGATATGTTTTCAGGTATCTCCTATACTAATAGAGCCACATGCTCACCGGTTTGCCACATGATGTAGGCCTATGGACTGAACAAGAAACCACCAAAAATTTTAACCAGTCATCGTTCTCACAACACTGAGGACCAGTCATTCGAAATGACTTCTCCATGCATTTTATGCATTGGTAAAAGCACTATGATGAAAAGTGTGATATGTTTTCAGGTATCTCCTATACTAATAGAGCCACATGCTCACCGGTTTGCCACATGATGTAGGCCTATGGACTGAACAAGAAACCACCAAAAATTTTAACCAGTCATCGTTCTCACAACACTGAGGACCAGTCATTCGAAATGACTTCTCCATGCATTTTATGCATTGGTAAAAGCACTATGATGAAAAGTGTGATATGTTTTCAGGTATCTCCTATACTAATAGAGCCACATGCTCACCGGTTTGCCACATGATGTAGGCCTATGGACTGAACAAGAAACCACCAAAAATTTTAACCAGTCATCGTTCTCACAACACTGAGGACCAGTCATTCGAAATGACTTCTCCATGCATTTTATGCATTGGTAAAAGCACTATGATGAAAAGTGTGATATGTTTTCAGGTATCTCCTATACTAATAGAGCCACATGCTCACCGGTTTGCCACATGATGTAGGCCTATGGACTGAACAAGAAACCACCAAAAATTTTAACCAGTCATCGTTCTCACAACACTGAGGACCAGTCATTCGAAATGACTTCTCCATGCATTTTATGCATTGGTAAAAGCACTATGATGAAAAGTGTGATATGTTTTCAGGTATCTCCTATACTAATAGAGCCACATGCTCACCGGTTTGCCACATGATGTAGGCCTATGGACTGAACAAGAAACCACCAAAAATTTTAACCAGTCATCGTTCTCACAACACTGAGGACCAGTCATTCGAAATGACTTCTCCATGCATTTTATGCATTGGTAAAAGCACTATGATGAAAAGTGTGATATGTTTTCAGGTATCTCCTATACTAATAGAGCCACATGCTCACCGGTTTGCCACATGATGTAGGCCTATGGACTGAACAAGAAACCACCAAAAATTTTAACCAGTCATCGTTCTCACAACACTGAGGACCAGTCATTCGAAATGACTTCTCCATGCATTTTATGCATTGGTAAAAGCACTATGATGAAAAGTGTGATATGTTTTCAGGTATCTCCTATACTAATAGAGCCACATGCTCACCGGTTTGCCACATGATGTAGGCCTATGGACTGAACAAGAAACCACCAAAAATTTTAACCAGTCATCGTTCTCACAACACTGAGGACCAGTCATTCGAAATGACTTCTCCATGCATTTTATGCATTGGTAAAAGCACTATGATGAAAAGTGTGATATGTTTTCAGGTATCTCCTATACTAATAGAGCCACATGCTCACCGGTTTGCCACATGATGTAGGCCTATGGACTGAACAAGAAACCACCAAAAATTTTAACCAGTCATCGTTCTCACAACACTGAGGACCAGTCATTCGAAATGACTTCTCCATGCATTTTATGCATTGGTAAAAGCACTATGATGAAAAGTGTGATATGTTTTCAGGTATCTCCTATACTAATAGAGCCACATGCTCACCGGTTTGCCACATGATGTAGGCCTATGGACTGAACAAGAAACCACCAAAAATTTTAACCAGTCATCGTTCTCACAACACTGAGGACCAGTCATTCGAAATGACTTCTCCATGCATTTTATGCATTGGTAAAAGCACTATGATGAAAAGTGTGATATGTTTTCAGGTATCTCCTATACTAATAGAGCCACATGCTCACCGGTTTGCCACATGATGTAGGCCTATGGACTGAACAAGAAACCACCAAAAATTTTAACCAGTCATCGTTCTCACAACACTGAGGACCAGTCATTCGAAATGACTTCTCCATGCATTTTATGCATTGGTAAAAGCACTATGATGAAAAGTGTGATATGTTTTCAGGTATCTCCTATACTAATAGAGCCACATGCTCACCGGTTTGCCACATGATGTAGGCCTATGGACTGAACAAGAAACCACCAAAAATTTTAACCAGTCATCGTTCTCACAACACTGAGGACCAGTCATTCGAAATGACTTCTCCATGCATTTTATGCATTGGTAAAAGCACTATGATGAAAAGTGTGATATGTTTTCAGGTATCTCCTATACTAATAGAGCCACATGCTCACCGGTTTGCCACATGATGTAGGCCTATGGACTGAACAAGAAACCACCAAAAATTTTAACCAGTCATCGTTCTCACAACACTGAGGACCAGTCATTCGAAATGACTTCTCCATGCATTTTATGCATTGGTAAAAGCACTATGATGAAAAGTGTGATATGTTTTCAGGTATCTCCTATACTAATAGAGCCACATGCTCACCGGTTTGCCACATGATGTAGGCCTATGGACTGAACAAGAAACCACCAAAAATTTTAACCAGTCATCGTTCTCACAACACTGAGGACCAGTCATTCGAAATGACTTCTCCATGCATTTTATGCATTGGTAAAAGCACTATGATGAAAAGTGTGATATGTTTTCAGGTATCTCCTATACTAATAGAGCCACATGCTCACCGGTTTGCCACATGATGTAGGCCTATGGACTGAACAAGAAACCACCAAAAATTTTAACCAGTCATCGTTCTCACAACACTGAGGACCAGTCATTCGAAATGACTTCTCCATGCATTTTATGCATTGGTAAAAGCACTATGATGAAAAGTGTGATATGTTTTCAGGTATCTCCTATACTAATAGAGCCACATGCTCACCGGTTTGCCACATGATGTAGGCCTATGGACTGAACAAGAAACCACCAAAAATTTTAACCAGTCATCGTTCTCACAACACTGAGGACCAGTCATTCGAAATGACTTCTCCATGCATTTTATGCATTGGTAAAAGCACTATGATGAAAAGTGTGATATGTTTTCAGGTATCTCCTATACTAATAGAGCCACATGCTCACCGGTTTGCCACATGATGTAGGCCTATGGACTGAACAAGAAACCACCAAAAATTTTAACCAGTCATCGTTCTCACAACACTGAGGACCAGTCATTCGAAATGACTTCTCCATGCATTTTATGCATTGGTAAAAGCACTATGATGAAAAGTGTGATATGTTTTCAGGTATCTCCTATACTAATAGAGCCACATGCTCACCGGTTTGCCACATGATGTAGGCCTATGGACTGAACAAGAAACCACCAAAAATTTTAACCAGTCATCGTTCTCACAACACTGAGGACCAGTCATTCGAAATGACTTCTCCATGCATTTTATGCATTGGTAAAAGCACTATGATGAAAAGTGTGATATGTTTTCAGGTATCTCCTATACTAATAGAGCCACATGCTCACCGGTTTGCCACATGATGTAGGCCTATGGACTGAACAAGAAACCACCAAAAATTTTAACCAGTCATCGTTCTCACAACACTGAGGACCAGTCATTCGAAATGACTTCTCCATGCATTTTATGCATTGGTAAAAGCACTATGATGAAAAGTGTGATATGTTTTCAGGTATCTCCTATACTAATAGAGCCACATGCTCACCGGTTTGCCACATGATGTAGGCCTATGGACTGAACAAGAAACCACCAAAAATTTTAACCAGTCATCGTTCTCACAACACTGAGGACCAGTCATTCGAAATGACTTCTCCATGCATTTTATGCATTGGTAAAAGCACTATGATGAAAAGTGTGATATGTTTTCAGGTATCTCCTATACTAATAGAGCCACATGCTCACCGGTTTGCCACATGATGTAGGCCTATGGACTGAACAAGAAACCACCAAAAATTTTAACCAGTCATCGTTCTCACAACACTGAGGACCAGTCATTCGAAATGACTTCTCCATGCATTTTATGCATTGGTAAAAGCACTATGATGAAAAGTGTGATATGTTTTCAGGTATCTCCTATACTAATAGAGCCACATGCTCACCGGTTTGCCACATGATGTAGGCCTATGGACTGAACAAGAAACCACCAAAAATTTTAACCAGTCATCGTTCTCACAACACTGAGGACCAGTCATTCGAAATGACTTCTCCATGCATTTTATGCATTGGTAAAAGCACTATGATGAAAAGTGTGATATGTTTTCAGGTATCTCCTATACTAATAGAGCCACATGCTCACCGGTTTGCCACATGATGTAGGCCTATGGACTGAACAAGAAACCACCAAAAATTTTAACCAGTCATCGTTCTCACAACACTGAGGACCAGTCATTCGAAATGACTTCTCCATGCATTTTATGCATTGGTAAAAGCACTATGATGAAAAGTGTGATATGTTTTCAGGTATCTCCTATACTAATAGAGCCACATGCTCACCGGTTTGCCACATGATGTAGGCCTATGGACTGAACAAGAAACCACCAAAAATTTTAACCAGTCATCGTTCTCACAACACTGAGGACCAGTCATTCGAAATGACTTCTCCATGCATTTTATGCATTGGTAAAAGCACTATGATGAAAAGTGTGATATGTTTTCAGGTATCTCCTATACTAATAGAGCCACATGCTCACCGGTTTGCCACATGATGTAGGCCTATGGACTGAACAAGAAACCACCAAAAATTTTAACCAGTCATCGTTCTCACAACACTGAGGACCAGTCATTCGAAATGACTTCTCCATGCATTTTATGCATTGGTAAAAGCACTATGATGAAAAGTGTGATATGTTTTCAGGTATCTCCTATACTAATAGAGCCACATGCTCACCGGTTTGCCACATGATGTAGGCCTATGGACTGAACAAGAAACCACCAAAAATTTTAACCAGTCATCGTTCTCACAACACTGAGGACCAGTCATTCGAAATGACTTCTCCATGCATTTTATGCATTGGTAAAAGCACTATGATGAAAAGTGTGATATGTTTTCAGGTATCTCCTATACTAATAGAGCCACATGCTCACCGGTTTGCCACATGATGTAGGCCTATGGACTGAACAAGAAACCACCAAAAATTTTAACCAGTCATCGTTCTCACAACACTGAGGACCAGTCATTCGAAATGACTTCTCCATGCATTTTATGCATTGGTAAAAGCACTATGATGAAAAGTGTGATATGTTTTCAGGTATCTCCTATACTAATAGAGCCACATGCTCACCGGTTTGCCACATGATGTAGGCCTATGGACTGAACAAGAAACCACCAAAAATTTTAACCAGTCATCGTTCTCACAACACTGAGGACCAGTCATTCGAAATGACTTCTCCATGCATTTTATGCATTGGTAAAAGCACTATGATGAAAAGTGTGATATGTTTTCAGGTATCTCCTATACTAATAGAGCCACATGCTCACCGGTTTGCCACATGATGTAGGCCTATGGACTGAACAAGAAACCACCAAAAATTTTAACCAGTCATCGTTCTCACAACACTGAGGACCAGTCATTCGAAATGACTTCTCCATGCATTTTATGCATTGGTAAAAGCACTATGATGAAAAGTGTGATATGTTTTCAGGTATCTCCTATACTAATAGAGCCACATGCTCACCGGTTTGCCACATGATGTAGGCCTATGGACTGAACAAGAAACCACCAAAAATTTTAACCAGTCATCGTTCTCACAACACTGAGGACCAGTCATTCGAAATGACTTCTCCATGCATTTTATGCATTGGTAAAAGCACTATGATGAAAAGTGTGATATGTTTTCAGGTATCTCCTATACTAATAGAGCCACATGCTCACCGGTTTGCCACATGATGTAGGCCTATGGACTGAACAAGAAACCACCAAAAATTTTAACCAGTCATCGTTCTCACAACACTGAGGACCAGTCATTCGAAATGACTTCTCCATGCATTTTATGCATTGGTAAAAGCACTATGATGAAAAGTGTGATATGTTTTCAGGTATCTCCTATACTAATAGAGCCACATGCTCACCGGTTTGCCACATGATGTAGGCCTATGGACTGAACAAGAAACCACCAAAAATTTTAACCAGTCATCGTTCTCACAACACTGAGGACCAGTCATTCGAAATGACTTCTCCATGCATTTTATGCATTGGTAAAAGCACTATGATGAAAAGTGTGATATGTTTTCAGGTATCTCCTATACTAATAGAGCCACATGCTCACCGGTTTGCCACATGATGTAGGCCTATGGACTGAACAAGAAACCACCAAAAATTTTAACCAGTCATCGTTCTCACAACACTGAGGACCAGTCATTCGAAATGACTTCTCCATGCATTTTATGCATTGGTAAAAGCACTATGATGAAAAGTGTGATATGTTTTCAGGTATCTCCTATACTAATAGAGCCACATGCTCACCAGTTTGCCACATGATGTAGGCCTATGGACTGAACAAGAAACCACCAAAAATTTTAACCAGTCATCGTTCTCACAACACTGAGGACCAGTCATTCGAAATGACTTCTCCATGCATTTTATGCATTGGTAAAAGCACTATGATGAAAAGTGTGATATGTTTTCAGGTATCTCCTATACTAATAGAGCCACATGCTCACCGGTTTGCCACATGATGTAGGCCTATGGACTGAACAAGAAACCACCAAAAATTTTAACCAGTCATCGTTCTCACAACACTGAGGACCAGTCATTCGAAATGACTTCTCCATGCATTTTATGCATTGGTAAAAGCACTATGATGAAAAGTGTGATATGTTTTCAGGTATCTCCTATACTAATAGAGCCACATGCTCACCGGTTTGCCACATGATGTAGGCCTATGGACTGAACAAGAAACCACCAAAAATTTTAACCAGTCATCGTTCTCACAACACTGAGGACCAGTCATTCGAAATGACTTCTCCATGCATTTTATGCATTGGTAAAAGCACTATGATGAAAAGTGTGATATGTTTTCAGGTATCTCCTATACTAATAGAGCCACATGCTCACCGGTTTGCCACATGATGTAGGTCTATGGACTGAACAAGAAACCACTAAAAATTTTAACCAGTCATCGTTCTCACAACACTGAGGACCAGTCATTCGAAATGACTTCTCCATGCATTTTATGCATTGGTAAAAGCACTATGATGAAAAGTGTGATATGTTTTTCAGGTATCTCCTATACTAATAGAGCCACATGCTCACCGGTTTGCCACATGATGTAGGCCTATGGACTGAACAAGAAACCACCAAAAATTTTAATCAGTCATCGTTCTCACAACACTGAGGACCAGTCATTCGAAATGACTTCTCCATGCATTTTATGCATTGGTAAAAGCACTATGATGAAAAGTGTGATATGTTTTCAGGTATCTCCTATACTAATAGAGCCACATGCTCACCGGTTTGCCACATGATGTAGGCCTATGGACTGAACAAGAAACCACCAAAAATTTTAACCAGTCATCGTTCTCACAACACTGAGGACCAGTCATTCGAAATGACTTCTCCATGCATTTTATGCATTGGTAAAAGCACTATGATGAAAAGTGTGATATGTTTTCAGGTATCTCCTATACTAATAGAGCCACATGCTCACCGGTTTGCCACATGATGTAGGCCTATGGACTGAACAAGAAACCACCAAAAATTTTAACCAGTCATCGTTCTCACAACACTGAGGACCAGTCATTCGAAATGACTTCTCCATGCATTTTATGCATTGGTAAAAGCACTATGATGAAAAGTGTGATATGTTTTCAGGTATCTCCTATACTAATAGAGCCACATGCTCACCGGTTTGCCACATGATGTAGGCCTATGGACTGAACAAGAAACCACCAAAAATTTTAACCAGTCATCGTTCTCACAACACTGAGGACCAGTCATTCGAAATGACTTCTCCATGCATTTTATGCATTGGTAAAAGCACTATGATGAAAAGTGTGATATGTTTTCAGGTATCTCCTATACTAATAGAGCCACATGCTCACCGGTTTGCCACATGATGTAGGCCTATGGACTGAACAAGAAACCACTAAAAATTTTAACCAGTCATCGTTCTCACAACACTGAGGACCAGTCATTCGAAATGACTTCTCCATGCATTTTATGCATTGGTAAAAGCACTATGATGAAAAGTGTGATATGTTTTCAGGTATCTCCTATACTAATAGAGCCACATGCTCACCGGTTTGCCACATGATGTAGGCCTATGGACTGAACAAGAAACCACCAAAAATTTTAACCAGTCATCGTTCTCACAACACTGAGGACCAGTCATTCGAAATGACTTCTCCATGCATTTTATGCATTGGTAAAAGCACTATGATGAAAAGTGTGATATGTTTTCAGGTATCTCCTATACTAATAGAGCCACATGCTCACCGGTTTGCCACATGATGTAGGCCTATGGACTGAACAAGAAACCACCAAAAATTTTAACCAGTCATCGTTCTCACAACACTGAGGACCAGTTGTTAGGGGTCGAGTTCCCGCTTCTGCACAGGGGGAATCTCGAGCCGCCTCCGCTGCGGTCTCCCATTCTTGTCCAGCCGCAGTGGAGTCTGCTCAGCAAAGACGTCGGTCCCAGCGTCTTGCTCATTCTCACTCTGTTCTGAGAGTTACTGCTGCTTCTCCAGTCTCTGCCATTGAAGTCAGTGCTGGTCAGCAGCGAGCGGACGTCTCTGGGACTAAGTCCTTGTCTGCACGTACTGAGCATGCCCAGCATAAGGTCTCCCGTTGGAGATCGAGGGTCATGTGCTCAGGCTCTGCAGCACATTCCATTGGTCCTCTTGGCAGGTCCTAGAAGGGCAAAAGTGCTGTGGCCACTTCCTGTGCTGCTGCTATATAAACTGCGCATGACCGCACGGCCATGCGCTAGTATTGTTTTACAATTGCTTATGTGTGTATGTTGTGAGTGCAAGTCGTCCTTGGATACCCCTTCCCTATTGAATGTCTGTTCGCGGAAGGTGTATGGCTGCTATCTAGCGCCCGACTTAGCCTACAGCACTAGTCACACATCACAGCGTCCTGTAGCTGTGCCTGCCAGTACGGCGCCGTGCGCCTGCCTTGCGCTTTCCATACCCGAGTCTGGGTGGTTAGTGGCGTCCGTCAGCGCGGCATCGCTCGCACTCTTGTGCACATATATTTCCTAAGGTTCTCTACACACCCAGTTGCGGTGTTGCGCCAGCAGGGGTCTAATCGGGCTCTAATCCCTTCTGGGGTTAAGTCCGCTGACCACTTGCTCGCGCACTTGTGCGGTACTGCGGTCCTGTGAATTAACAGGATCGCTTTCTTCACGCTGGGTGAGGTTAAACCCACGCGTGTATACTTTAGTGTACCGCCATACAGTCTGCAAATTGCTAGCAGCAGGTTCTCACCTGCACGGTGGACCCCGGACTGCGAACGCACCTTTATCATCTGTCTTGGTGCGTTCCGCCAGTCCTACCAGAATACTAGCGCCAGGGTCTGGCTAGTAAAATGGCGGACGACCAGCGATTACAGCGGTACATCCAGCAGCTGGAGGGAAGGTTGGCGGCTCTTGAGCGTACAACCTCAGCTGTGGATGTCACTGCTGTAGCTGTGCAGGCTGCAAGTGTAGCCGCGGCCAGTTTGTCCACTGCCACCCCTGCTCCGACTTTATCCCGTCTCCCACTACCTGACAAGTTTGCTGGCGACAGTAAACTTTGTCGCGGATTCGTGAGTCAGTGCTCTATACATCTTGAGCTCCTGGCGTCACGTTTTCCTACGGAGCGGGCGAGAGTGGGATTTATCCTATCTCTCTTGTCGGGCAGGGCGTTGGAGTGGGCAACGCCACTCTGGGAGCGAGATGATCGTGTGGTACAGAGTGCTCCTCTCTTCTTGGACACTCTGAAGCAGGTCTTTTTAGGGCCTCGGGTTACCCACGACACCGCACTCCAATTGTTGTCCATTACACAGGGTACCTCCGTGGTCAGCCAGTTTGCCATTCAGTTCCGGACTCTAGCTTCAGAGTTAGAGTGGCCAGACAAAGTTCTTATTCCGGTGTTCTGGAGGGGACTGGCAGACCACGTGAAAGACGCCTTGGCCACTAGGGAGATACCGGCCACACTGGAGGAACTTATTTCCGTGTCTACCCGCATCGACCTCCGTTTTCACGAGCGGAGGTTGGAGCGGACCCAGTGTAGGCAGAGGTTTCGGCTGGCTCCAACTTTCGCCAGACCTCTGGAATCTCCTGTCTTGGCGTCAGATTCTCATGAGGCCATGGAGGTTTCTCGAGCGGGACCTAAATCTCTAGCCGCTCGAGTACCCGTAGTTTGTAATAACTGTCGACAACATGGACATTACGCCAATAAATGTCCGCGGCGGTCGGGAAACGATCGCGTCTAGTGGCCATTGGGGGAGGTTCACTAGACACAGCAGCATTCTCCTCCAAACTGTCCTTTAAAGGGACAATCCTGTTAGGCTCCTCCACTCTTACAGTCGAGCTTTGTGTGGATTCAGGAGCAGAGGGAAGTTTCATGTCCTCTGCTTTTGCTACACGTCATGCTATACCACTGGTCATGCTCGCCAAACCAATAACGGTTAGAGTTGTGAATGGGGCGACACTCCCACTGCAAATCACGCACCAGACAGTCCCGTTATCGCTGTCCATGTCTCCTTCCCACCAGGAGATTATTTCCCTTCTTGTCCTTCCTGAGGGAATGGATGAGATTTTGCTGGGAATACCCTGGCTCCGTTTCCACTCGCCACATATTGAGTGGTCCTCAGGGAAAATATTGGGCTGGAGTAAGTCATGTTTGGGCAGATGTGTGAGTGAGTGTGTACAGGTCTCTTCTACCCAGGTACCCGCAGATCTCTCGTCACTTCCCAGGTATTATTGGTGTTATGCAGACGTGTTCTCTAAAAAGGCTGCTGAGACTCTACCGCCCCATCGCCCTTACGACTGTCCTATCGACCTCTTGCCGGGAGCTGAACCTCCTAGGGGAAGGGTATATCCCCTCTCTCTTCCTGAGACGGAGGCTATGTCTCAATACATTCAGGAGAATTTAGCAAGAGGATTTATAAGGAAGTCAGTGTCTCCGGCAGGGGCGGGATTCTTCTTCGTGCAGAAGAAGAACGGGGAGTTACGTCCTTGCATCGATTACAGGGGTCTCAATGCAATCACTATTAAGAACAAATACCCGTTGCCCCTGATATCGGAGCTCTTTGACAGATTAAGGGGAGCTAAAATTTTCACCAAATTAGATCTGCGGGGTGCCTACAATCTGATTCGCATCCGTGAGGGGGACGAATGGAAAACGGCTTTCAATACCAGGGATGGGCACTATGAGTACCTGGTGATGCCTTTCGGGCTCTGTAATGCCCCAGCCGTTTTTCAGGACTTTGTCAACGATATCTTCCGGGATATGCTTTCCACCTCGGTCGTAGTCTATCTGGATGATATCCTCATCTTTTCTCCAGATATTGACTCCCACCGGAGAGATGTTGGCAGAGTCTTCGAACTCCTACGGGCGAATTCCTTATATGCAAAGTTGGAGAAGTGTGTGTTCGAGCAGGAGTCCTTGCCTTTCCTGGGCTATATCGTCTCGGCCCAGGGATTGGCTATGGATCCTGCCAAACTACAAGCAGTGATGGACTGGCAGGAGCCCCATTCTCTTAAAGCGGTGCAGCGCTTTATGGGGTTCATAAATTACTATCGCCAGTTCATTCCCCACTTTTCAACTTTGGTAGCTCCCTTGGTATCCCTCACCAAGAAGGGAGCGAATCCCAAATTGTGGTCCGAAGGGGTCTCCAAGGCCTTCTCTTCTATAAAGTCCCATTTTGCCAGCGCTCCTATCTTACATCGTCCCGATGTGGGTAAGCCATTCCTTCTGGAAGTGGATGCCTCATCCGTTGGCGCTGGAGCAGTCCTCTATCAAAAGGATGCTCAGGGTCGGAAGCATCCATGCTTCTTTTTCTCAAAGACCTTCACACCAGCGGAGAGAAATTACTCCATCGGGGATAGAGAGTTGTTGGCAATGAAGTTGGCCTTTTCGGAGTGGAGACATCTCTTGGAGGGTGCCCGCTTCCCATTCCAGGTTTTCACGGATCACAAGAATTTGGTCTATCTACAAACAGCCCAGCGGCTGAATTCTCGTCAGGCCAGATGGTCCTTGTTTTTCTCCCGGTTCCACTTTACCCTACATTATCTCGCCGGGGAGAAGAACATTCGTGCCGACGCTCTCTCTCGCTCCTTCGTGTCAGCTGAGGAGGAGGAGGACGAGCCTCGGCTCATTGTCCCTTCGGAGAGTCTGAGAACTGTAGCTCCGGTTTCGCTGGAGTCTGTGCCCCCGGGCAAGACTTTTGTTCCCATCAATTTGCGTCCGGAGGTTCTCTCTTGGGCTCATTCGTCCAGAGTGGGTGGACACTTTGGGGCTAAAAGGACCTCTGAGCTACTGGCGAGGACGTACTGGTGGCCACATATGGTTCGTGACGTCGGAGACTACGTTCGGGCATGTGTCTCTTGTGCCAAGAATAAGTCTTCCCGACAACGGCCAGCTGGTTTGTTATACCCTCTGCCGGTGGCAGACAGGCCCTGGGAGATGGTCGGGATGGATTTTGTTGTGGGTTTGCCCAAGTCTCGTGGCTGTACCATTATTTGGGTAATCACCGACCATTTTTCTAAAATGGTGCATTTGGTGCCACTTCCCCGGTTACCTTCTGCACGGGCCTTGGCAGCGTTGTTTGTCAAACACATCTTTCGTCTTCACGGTATGCCAGACAAAATTGTCAGTGACCGAGGTCCCCAGTTTGCGTCTCGGTTCTGGAGAGAGCTTTGTCGTCTTCTCAGTATCGAGTTGAATCTCTCTTCGGCTTATCATCCCGAGACGAATGGGTTGGTAGAGAGAGCCAACCAGACCTTGGTCACATATCTGCGACATTTTGTTTCTGCTAAGCAGGATGACTGGGCATCTTTGCTACCGTGGGCGGAGTTTGCTCTTAACAATGCTGTCGCTGATTCCACTGGACAGACTCCATTCCTCCTTAACTATGGTCAGCATCCGAGGGTACCTGTGCCCATGCCCGTGTCTTCCGCCGATTCCAGGGTGGCAGACTGGGCTGTGGAGGCACGGGACATTTGGGATCGCACTCAGGATGCTATTCAGGCTTCCAAGGAGAGAATGAGGTCCTCCGCCGACGCACATCGGCGCCCCGCTCCAACCTTTGCTCCTGGCGACTTAGTGTGGCTCTCCGCCCGTAACATCAGGCTGCGAGTTGAGTCCACCAAGTTTGCACCTCGCTACTTAGGCCCTTTTAAGGTCCTCGAACAGGTTAATCCTGTGGTTTACCGTCTGGCCCTTCCTCCACGCCTGGGTATCACCGACACCTTTCATGTGTCCCTCCTTAAGCCCGTCTACATGTCCCGGTTTTCTGAGTCATCTACTGGGACGTCGGGTTCGTCTACGGACGATTACGAGGTGAACGCGATCTTGGGGTACAAGGTGGTTCGTGGCAAAAAATTTTATTTGGTGGACTGGAGGGGTTACGGTCCTGAGGATAGATCCTGGGAGCCTGCTGAGTATATTCGGGCTCCGCAGCTCATTGCTGCCTTCGAACGTAGCGAGGCCCAAGGAGGGGGGGGCCCTAGGGGGGGGGGGTAATGTTAGGGGTCGAGTTCCCGCTTCTGCACAGGGGGAATCTCGAGCCGCCTCCGCTGCGGTCTCCCATTCTTGTCCAGCCGCAGTGGAGTCTGCTCAGCAAAGACGTCGGTCCCAGCGTCTTGCTCATTCTCACTCTGTTCTGAGAGTTACTGCTGCTTCTCCAGTCTCTGCCATTGAAGTCAGTGCTGGTCAGCAGCGAGCGGACGTCTCTGGGACTAAGTCCTTGTCTGCACGTACTGAGCATGCCCAGCATAAGGTCTCCCGTTGGAGATCGAGGGTCATGTGCTCAGGCTCTGCAGCACATTCCATTGGTCCTCTTGGCAGGTCCTAGAAGGGCAAAAGTGCTGTGGCCACTTCCTGTGCTGCTGCTATATAAACTGCGCATGACCGCACGGCCATGCGCTAGTATTGTTTTACAATTGCTTATGTGTGTATGTTGTGAGTGCAAGTCGTCCTTGGATACCCCTTCCCTATTGAATGTCTGTTCGCGGAAGGTGTATGGCTGCTATCTAGCGCCCGACTTAGCCTACAGCACTAGTCACACATCACAGCGTCCTGTAGCTGTGCCTGCCAGTACGGCGCCGTGCGCCTGCCTTGCGCTTTCCATACCCGAGTCTGGGTGGTTAGTGGCGTCCGTCAGCGCGGCATCGCTCGCACTCTTGTGCACATATATTTCCTAAGGTTCTCTACACACCCAGTTGCGGTGTTGCGCCAGCAGGGGTCTAATCGGGCTCTAATCCCTTCTGGGGTTAAGTCCGCTGACCACTTGCTCGCGCACTTGTGCGGTACTGCGGTCCTGTGAATTAACAGGATCGCTTTCTTCACGCTGGGTGAGGTTAAACCCACGCGTGTATACTTTAGTGTACCGCCATACAGTCTGCAAATTGCTAGCAGCAGGTTCTCACCTGCACGGTGGACCCCGGACTGCGAACGCACCTTTATCATCTGTCTTGGTGCGTTCCGCCAGTCCTAACACCAGTCATTCGAAATGACTTCTCCATGCATTTTATGCATTGGTAAAAGCACTATGATGAAAAGTGTGATATGTTTTCAGGTATCTCCTATACTAATAGAGCCACATGCTCACCGGTTTGCCACATGATGTAGGCCTATGGACTGAACAAGAAACCACCAAAAATTTTAACCAGTCATCGTTCTCACAACACTGAGGACCAGTCATTCGAAATGACTTCTCCATGCATTTTATGCATTGGTAAAAGCACTATGATGAAAAGTGTGATATGTTTTCAGGTATCTCCTATACTAATAGAGCCACATGCTCACCGGTTTGCCACATGATGTAGGCCTATGGACTGAACAAGAAACCACCAAAAATTTTAACCAGTCATCGTTCTCACAACACTGAGGACCAGTCATTCGAAATGACTTCTCCATGCATTTTATGCATTGGTAAAAGCACTATGATGAAAAGTGTGATATGTTTTCAGGTATCTCCTATACTAATAGAGCCACATGCTCACCGGTTTGCCACATGATGTAGGCCTATGGACTGAACAAGAAACCACCAAAAATTTTAACCAGTCATCGTTCTCACAACACTGAGGACCAGTCATTCGAAATGACTTCTCCATGCATTTTATGCATTGGTAAAAGCACTATGATGAAAAGTGTGATATGTTTTCAGGTATCTCCTATACTAATAGAGCCACATGCTCACCGGTTTGCCACATGATGTAGGCCTATGGACTGAACAAGAAACCACCAAAAATTTTAACCAGTCATCGTTCTCACAACACTGAGGACCAGTCATTCGAAATGACTTCTCCATGCATTTTATGCATTGGTAAAAGCACTATGATGAAAAGTGTGATATGTTTTCAGGTATCTCCTATACTAATAGAGCCACATGCTCACCGGTTTGCCACATGATGTAGGCCTATGGATTGAACAAGAAACCACCAAAAATTTTAACCAGTCATCGTTCTCACAACACTGAGGACCAGTCATTCGAAATGACTTCTCCATGCATTTTATGCATTGGTAAAAGCACTATGATGAAAAGTGTGATATGTTTTCAGGTATCTCCTATACTAATAGAGCCACATGCTCACCGGTTTGCCACATGATGTAGGCCTATGGACTGAACAAGAAACCACCAAAAATTTTAACCAGTCATCGTTCTCACAACACTGAGGACCAGTCATTCGAAATGACTTCTCCATGCATTTTATGCATTGGTAAAAGCACTATGATGAAAAGTGTGATATGTTTTCAGGTATCTCCTATACTAATAGAGCCACATGCTCACCGGTTTGCCACATGATGTAGGCCTATGGACTGAACAAGAAACCACCAAAAATTTTAACCAGTCATCGTTCTCACAACACTGAGGACCAGTCATTCGAAATGACTTCTCCATGCATTTTATGCATTGGTAAAAGCACTATGATGAAAAGTAACATAGTAACATAGTAACATAGTTAGTAAGGCCGAAAAAAGACATTTGTCCATCCAGTTCAGCCTATATTCCATCATAATAAATACCCAGATCTACGTCCTTCTACATAACCTAATAATTGTATGATACAATATTGTTCTGCTCCAGGAAGACATCCAGGCCTCTCTTGAACCCCTCGACTGAGTTCGCCATCACCACCTCCTCAGGCAAGCAATTCCAGATTCTCACTGCCCTAACAGTAAAGAATCCTCTTCTATGTTGGTGGAAAAACCTTCTCTCCTCCAGACGCAAAGAATGCCCCCTTGTGCCCGTCACCTTCCTTGGTATAAACAGATCCTCAGCGAGATATTTGTATTGTCCCCTTATATACTTATACATGGTTATTAGATCGCCCCTCAGTCGTCTTTTTTCTAGACTAAATAATCCTAATTTCGCTAATCTATCTGGGTATTGTAGTTCTCCCATCCCCTTTATTAATTTTGTTGCCCTCCTTTGTACTCTCTCTAGTTCCATTATATCCTTCCTGAGCATCGGTGCCCAAAACTGGACACAGTACTCCATGTGCGGTCTAACTAGGGATTTGTACAGAGGCAGTATAATGCTCTCATCATGTGTATCCAGACCTCTTTTAATGCACCCCATGATCCTGTTTGCCTTGGCAGCTGCTGCCTGGCACTGGCTGCTCCAGGTAAGTTTATCATTAACTAGGATCCCCAAGTCCTTCTCCCTGTCAGATTTACCCAGTGGTTTCCCGTTCAGTGTGTAATGGTGATATTGATTCCCTCTTCCCATGTGTATAACCTTACATTTATCATTGTTAAACCTCATCTGCCACCTTTCAGCCCAAGTTTCCAACTTATCCAGATCCATCTGTAGCAGAATACTATCTTCTCTTGTATTAACTGCTTTACATAGTTTTGTATCATCTGCAAATATCGATATTTTACTGTGTAAACCTTCTACCAGATCATTAATGAATATGTTGAAGAGAACAGGTCCCAATACTGACCCCTGCGGTACCCCACTGGTCACAGCGACCCAGTTAGAGACTATACCATTTATAACCACCCTCTGCTTTCTATCACTAAGCCAGTTACTAACCCATTTACACACATTTTCCCCCAGACCAAGCATTCTCATTTTGTGTACCAACCTCTTGTGCGGCACGGTATCAAACGCTTTGGAAAAATCGAGATATACCACGTCCAATGACTCACCGTGGTCCAGTCTATAGCTTACCTCTTCATAAAAACTGATTAGATTGGTTTGACAGGAGCGATTTCTCATAAACCCATGCTGATATGGAGTTAAACAGTTATTCTCATTGAGATAATCCAGAATAACATCCCTCAGAAACCCTTCAAATATTTTACCAACAATAGAGGTTAGACTTACTGGCCTATAATTTCCAGGTTCACTTTTAGAGCCCTTTTTGAATATTGGCACCACATTTGCTATGCGCCAATCCTGCGGAACAGACCCTGTCTCTATAGAGTCCCTAAAAATAAGAAATAATGGTTTATCTATTACATTACTTAGTTCTCTTAGTACTCGTGGGTGTATGCCATCCGGACCTGGAGATTTATCTATTTTAATCTTATTTAGCCGATTTCGCACCTCTTCTTGGGTTAGATTGGTGACCCTTAATATAGGGTTTTCATTGTTTCTTGGGATTTCACCTAGCATTTCATTTTCCACCGTGAATACCGTGGAGAAGAAGGTGTTTAATATGTTAGCTTTTTCCTCGTCATCTACAACCATTCTTTCCTCACTATTTTTTAAGGGGCCTACATTTTCAGTTTTTATTCTTTTACTATTGATATAGTTGAAGAACAGTTTGGGATTAGTTTTACTCTCCTTAGCAATGTGCTTCTCTGTTTCCTTTTTGGCAGCTTTAATTAGTTTTTTAGATAAAGTATTTTTCTCCCTATAGTTTTTTAGAGCTTCAATGGTGCCATCCTGCTTTAATAGTGCAAATGCTTTCTTTTTACTGTTAATTGCCTGTCTTACTTCTTTGTTTAGCCACATTGGGTTTTTCCTATTTCTAGTCCTTTTATTCCCACAAGGTATAAACCGCTTACACTGCCTATTTAGGATGTTCTTAAACATTTCCCATTTATTATCTGTATTCTCATTTCTGAGGATATTGTCCCAGTCTACCAGATTAAGGGCATCTCTAAGCTGGTCAAACTTTGCCTTCCTAAAGTTCAGTGTTTTTGTGACTCCCTGACAAGTCCCCCTAGTGAAAGACAGGTGAAACTGCACAATATTGTGGTCGCTATTTCCTAAATGCCCAACCACCTGCAGATTTGTTATTCTGTCAGGTCTATTAGATAGTATTAGGTCTAAAAGTGCTGCTCCTCTGGTTGGATTCTGCACCAATTGTGAAAGATAATTTTTCTTGGTTATTAGCAGAAACCTGTTGCCTTTATGGGTTTCACAGGTTTCTGTTTCCCAGTTAATATCCGGGTAGTTAAAGTCCCCCATAACCAGGACCTCATTATGGGTTGCAGCTTCATCTATCTGCTTTAGAAGTAGACTTTCCATGCTTTCTGTTATATTTGGGGGTTTGTAACAGACCCCAATGAGAATTTTGTTACCATTTTTCCCTCCATGAATTTCAACCCATATGGACCCATCCTCATTCCCTTCGCTAATATCCTCCCTTAAAGTGGACTTTAGACAAGACTTTACATAGAGACAAACCCCTCCTCCTCTCCGATTTTTACGATCCTTTCTAAACAGACTGTAACCCTGTAAGTTAACTGCCCAGTCATAGCTTTCATCTAACCATGTCTCGGTTATTCCCACTATGTTAAAGTTACCTGTAGATATTTCTGCTTCTAGTTCTTCCATCTTGTTTGTCAGGCTTCTGGCGTTTGCGAGCATGCAGTTTAGAGGATTTGTTTGTGATATGTTTTCAGGTATCTCCTATACTAATAGAGCCACATGCTCACCGGTTTGCCACATGATGTAGGCCTATGGACTGAACAAGAAACCACCAAAAATTTTAACCAGTCATCATTCTCACAACACTGAGGACCAGTCATTCGAAATGACTTCTCCATGCATTTTATGCATTGGTAAAAGCACTATGATGAAAAGTGTGATATGTTTTCAGGTATCTCCTATACTAATAGAGCCACATGTTCACCGGTTTGCCACATGATGTAGGCCTATGGACTGAACAAGAAACCACCAAAAATTTTAACCAGTCATCGTTCTCACAACACTGAGGACCAGTCATTCGAAATGACTTCTCCATGCATTTTATGCATTGGTAAAAGCACTATGATGAAAAGTGTGATGTTTTCAGGTATCTCCTATACTAATAGAGCCACATGCTCACCGGTTTGCCACATGATGTAGGCCTATGGACTGAACAAGAAACCACCAAAACTTTTAACCAGTCATCGTTCTCACAACACTGAGGACCAGTCATTCGAAATGACTTCTCCATGCATTTTATGCATTGGTAAAAGCACTATGATGAAAAGTGTGATATGTTTTCAGGTATCTCCTATACTAATAGAGCCACATGCTCACCGGTTTGCCACATGATGTAGGCCTATGGACTGAACAAGAAACCACCAAAAATTTTAACCAGTCATCGTTCTCACAACACTGAGGACCAGTCATTCGAAATGACTTCTCCATGCATTTTATGCATTGGTAAAAGCACTATGATGAAAAGTGTGATGTTTTCAGGTATCTCCTATACTAATAGAGCCACATGCTCACCGGTTTGCCACATGATGTAGGCCTATGGACTGAACAAGAAACCACCAAAACTTTTAACCAGTCATCGTTCTCACAACAGTGAGGACCAGTCATTCGAAATGACTTCTCCATGCATTTTATGCATTGGTAAAAGCACTATGATGAAAAGTGTGATGTTTTCAGGTATCTCCTATACTAATAGAGCCACATGCTCACCGGTTTGCCACATGATGTAGGCCTATGGACTGAACAAGAAACCACCAAAAATTTTAACCAGTCATCGTTCTCACAACACTGAGGACCAGTCATTCGAAATGACTTCTCCATGCATTTTATGCATTGGTAAAAGCACTATGATGAAAAGTGTGATATGTTTTCAGGTATCTCCTATACTAATAGAGCCACATGCTCACCGGTTTGCCACATGATGTAGGCCTATGGACTGAACAAGAAACCACCAAAAATTTTAACCAGTCATCATTCTCACAACACTGAGGACCAGTCATTCGAAATGACTTCTCCATGCATTTTATGCATTGGTAAAAGCACTATGATGAAAAGTGTGATATGTTTTCAGGTATCTCCTATACTAATAGAGCCACATGCTCACCGGTTTGCCACATGATGTAGGCCTATGGACTGAACAAGAAACCACCAAAAATTTTAACCAGTCATCGTTCTCACAACACTGAGGACCAGTCATTCGAAATGACTTCTCCATGCATTTTATGCATTGGTAAAAGCACTATGATGAAAAGTGTGATATGTTTTCAGGTATCTCCTATACTAATAGAGCCACATGCTCACCGGTTTGCCACATGATGTAGGCCTATGGACTGAACAAGAAACCACCAAAAATTTTAACCAGTCATCGTTCTCACAACACTGAGGACCAGTCATTCGAAATGACTTCTCCATGCATTTTATGCATTGGTAAAAGCACTATGATGAAAAGTGTGATATGTTTTCAGGTATCTCCTATACTAATGGAGCCACATGCTCACCGGTTTGCCACATGATGTAGGCCTATGGACTGAACAAGAAACCACCAAAAATTTTAACCAGTCATCGTTCTCACAACACTGAGGACCAGTCATTCGAAATGACTTCTCCATGCATTTTATGCATTGGTAAAAGCACTATGATGAAAAGTGTGATGTTTTCAGGTATCTCCTATACTAATAGAGCCACATGCTCACCGGTTTGCCACATGATGTAGGCCTATGGACTGAACAAGAAACCACCAAAACTTTTAACCAGTCATCGTTCTCACAACACTGAGGACCAGTCATTCGAAATGACTTCTCCATGCATTTTATGCATTGGTAAAAGCACTATGATGAAAAGTGTGATATGTTTTCAGGTATCTCCTATACTAATAGAGCCACATGCTCACCGGTTTGCCACATGATGTAGGCCTATGGACTGAACAAGAAACCACCAAAAATTTTAACCAGTCATCGTTCTCACAACACTGAGGACCAGTCATTCGAAATGACTTCTCCATGCATTTTATGGATTGGTAAAAGCACTATGATGAAAAGTGTGATGTTTTCAGGTATCTCCTATACTAATAGAGCCACATGCTCACCGGTTTGCCACATGATGTAGGCCTATGGACTGAACAAGAAACCACCAAAACTTTTAACCAGTCATCGTTCTCACAACAGTGAGGACCAGTCATTCGAAATGACTTCTCCATGCATTTTATGCATTGGTAAAAGCACTATGATGAAAAGTGTGATGTTTTCAGGTATCTCCTATACTAATAGAGCCACATGCTCACCGGTTTGCCACATGATGTAGGCCTATGGACTGAACAAGAAACCACCAAAAATTTTAACCAGTCATCGTTCTCACAACACTGAGGACCAGTCATTCGAAATGACTTCTCCATGCATTTTATGCATTGGTAAAAGCACTATGATGAAAAGTGTGATATGTTTTCAGGTATCTCCTATACTAATAGAGCCACATGCTCACCGGTTTGCCACATGATGTAAGCCTATGGACTGAACAAGAAACCACCAAAAATTTTAACCAGTCATCGTTCTCACAACACTGAGGACCAGTCATTCGAAATGACTTCTTCATGCATTTTATGCATTGGTAAAAGCACTATGATGAAAAGTGTGATATGTTTTCAGGTATCTCCTATACTAATAGAGCCACATGCTCACCGGTTTGCCACATGATGTAGGCCTATGGACTGAACAAGAAACCACCAAAAATTTTAACCAGTCATCGTTCTCACAACACTGAGGACCAGTCATTCGAAATGACTTCTCCATGCATTTTATGCATTGGTAAAAGCACTATGATGAAAAGTGTGATGTGTTTTCAGGTATCTCCTATACTAATAGAGCCACATGCTCACCGGTTTGCCACATGATGTAGGCCTATGGACTGAACAAGAAACCACTAAAAATTTTAACCAGTCATCGTTCTCACAACACTGAGGACCAGTCATTCGAAATGACTTCTCCATGCATTTTATGCATTGGTAAAAGCACTATGATGAAAAGTGTGATATGTTTTCAGGTATCTCCTATACTAATAGAGCCACATGCTCACCGGTTTGCCACATGATGTAGGCCTATGGACTGAACAAGAAACCACCAAAAATTTTAACCAGTCATCGTTCTCACAACACTGAGGACCAGTCATTCGAAATGACTTCTCCATGCATTTTATGCATTGGTAAAAGCACTATGATGAAAAGTGTGATATGTTTTCAGGTATCTCCTATACTAATAGAGCCACATGCTCACCGGTTTGCCACATGATGTAGGCCTATGGACTGAACAAGAAACCACCAAAAATTTTAACCAGTCATCGTTCTCACAACACTGAGGACCAGTCATTCGAAATGACTTCTCCATGCATTTTATGCATTGGTAAAAGCACTATGATGAAAAGTGTGATATGTTTTCAGGTATCTCCTATACTAATAGAGCCACATGCTCACCGGTTTGCCACATGATGTAGGCCTATGGACTGAACAAGAAACCACCAAAAATTTTAACCAGTTATCGTTCTCACAACACTGAGGACCAGTCATTCGAAATGACTTCTCCATGCATTTTATGCATTGGTAAAAGCACTATGATGAAAAGTGTGATATGTTTTCAGGTATCTCCTATACTAATAGAGCCACATGCTCACCGGTTTGCCACATGATGTAGGCCTATGGACTGAACAAGAAACCACCAAAAATTTTAACCAGTCATCGTTCTCACAACACTGAGGACCAGTCATTCGAAATGACTTCTCCATGCATTTTATGCATTGGTAAAAGCACTATGATGAAAAGTGTGATATGTTTTCAGGTATCTCCTATACTAATAGAGCCACATGCTCACCGGTTTGCCACATGATGTAGGCCTATGGACTGAACAAGAAACCACCAAAAATTTTAACCAGTCATCATTCTCACAACACTGAGGACCAGTCATTCGAAATGACTTCTCCATGCATTTTATGCATTGGTAAAAGCACTATGATGAAAAGTGTGATATGTTTTCAGGTATCTCCTATACTAATAGAGCCACATGCTCACCGGTTTGCCACATGATGTAGGCCTATGGACTGAACAAGAAACCACCAAAAATTTTAACCAGTCATCGTTCTCACAACACTGAGGACCAGTCATTCGAAATGACTTCTCCATGCATTTTATGCATTGGTAAAAGCACTATGATGAAAAGTGTGATATGTTTTCAGGTATCTCCTATACTAATAGAGCCACATGCTCACCGGTTTGCCACATGATGTAGGCCTATGGACTGAACAAGAAACCACCAAAAATTTTAACCAGTCATCGTTCTCACAACACTGAGGACCAGTCATTCGAAATGACTTCTCCATGCATTTTATGCATTGGTAAAAGCACTATGATGAAAAGTGTGATATGTTTTCAGGTATCTCCTATACTAATAGAGCCACATGCTCACCGGTTTGCCACATGATGTAGGCCTATGGACTGAACAAGAAACCACCAAAAATTTTAACCAGTCATCGTTCTCACAACACTGAGGACCAGTCATTCGAAATGACTTCTCCATACATTTTATGCATTGGTAAAAGCACTATGATGAAAAGTGTGATATGTTTTCAGGTATCTCCTATACTAATGGAGCCACATGCTCACCGGTTTGCCACATGATGTAGGCCTATGGACTGAACATGAAACCACCAAAAATTTTAACCAGTCATCGTTCTCACAACACTGAGGACCAGTCATTCGAAATGACTTCTCCATGCATTTTATGCATTGGTAAAAGCACTATGATGAAAAGTGTGATGTTTTCAGGTATCTCCTATACTAATAGAGCCACATGCTCACCGGTTTGCCACATGATGTAGGCCTATGGACTGAACAAGAAACCACCAAAACTTTTAACCAGTCATCGTTCTCACAACACTGAGGACCAGTCATTCGAAATGACTTCTCCATGCATTTTATGCATTGGTAAAAGCACTATGATGAAAAGTGTGATATGTTTTCAGGTATCTCCTATACTAATAGAGCCACATGCTCACCGGTTTGCCACATGATGTAGGCCTATGGACTGAACAAGAAACCACCAAAAATTTTAACCAGTCATCGTTCTCACAACACTGAGGACCAGTCATTCGAAATGACTTCTCCATGCATTTTATGCATTGGTAAAAGCACTATGATGAAAAGTGTGATGTTTTCAGGTATCTCCTACACTAATAGAGCCACATGCTCACCGGTTTGCCACATGATGTAGGCCTATGGACTGAACAAGAAACCACCAAAACTTTTAACCAGTCATCGTTCTCACAACAGTGAGGACCAGTCATTCGAAATGACTTCTCCATGCATTTTATGCATTGGTAAAAGCACTATGATGAAAAGTGTGATGTTTTCAGGTATCTCCTATACTAATAGAGCCACATGCTCACCGGTTTGCCACATGATGTAGGCCTATGGACTGAACAAGAAACCACCAAAAATTTTAACCAGTCATCGTTCTCACAACACTGAGGACCAGTCATTCGAAATGACTTCTCCATGCATTTTATGCATTGGTAAAAGCACTATGATGAAAAGTGTGATATGTTTTCAGGTATCTCCTATACTAATAGAGCCACATGCTCACCGGTTTGCCACATGATGTAGGCCTATGGACTGAACAAGAAACCACCAAAAATTTTAACCAGTCATCGTTCTCACAACACTGAGGACCAGTCATTCGAAATGACTTCTCCATGCATTTTATGCATTGGTAAAAGCACTATGATGAAAAGTGTGATATGTTTTCAGGTATCTCCTATACTAATAGAGCCACATGCTCACCGGTTTGCCACATGATGTAGGCCTATGGACTGAACAAGAAACCACCAAAAATTTTAACCAGTCATCGTTCTCACAACACTGAGGACCAGTCATTCGAAATGACTTCTCCATGCATTTTATGCATTGGTAAAAGCACTATGATGAAAAGTGTGATGTGTTTTCAGGTATCTCCTATACTAATAGAGCCACATGCTCACCGGTTTGCCACATGATGTAGGCCTATGGACTGAACAAGAAACCACTAAAAATTTTAACCAGTCATCGTTCTCACAACACTGAGGACCAGTCATTCGAAATGACTTCTCCATGCATTTTATGCATTGGTAAAAGCACTATGATGAAAAGTGTGATATGTTTTCAGGTATCTCCTATACTAATGGAGCCACATGCTCACCGGTTTGCCACATGATGTAGGCCTATGGACTGAACAAGAAACCACCAAAAATTTTAACCAGTCATCGTTCTCACAACACTGAGGACCAGTCATTCGAAATGACTTCTCCATGCATTTTATGCATTGGTAAAAGCACTATGATGAAAAGTGTGATGTTTTCAGGTATCTCCTATACTAATAGAGCCACATGCTCACCGGTTTGCCACATGATGTAGGCCTATGGACTGAACAAGAAACCACCAAAAATTTTAACCAGTCATCGTTCTCACAACACTGAGGACCAGTCATTCGAAATGACTTCTCCATGCATTTTATGCATTGGTAAAAGCACTATGATGAAAAGTGTGATATGTTTTCAGGTATCTCCTATACTAATAGAGCCACATGCTCACCGGTTTGCCACATGATGTAGGCCTATGGACTGAACAAGAAACCACCAAAAATTTTAACCAGTCATCGTTCTCACAACACTGAGGACCAGTCATTCGAAATGACTTCTCCATGCATTTTATGCATTGGTAAAAGCACTATGATGAAAAGTGTGATGTTTTCAGGTATCTCCTATACTAATAGAGCCACATGCTCACCGGTTTGCCACATGATGTAGGCCTATGGACTGAACAAGAAACCACCAAAACTTTTAACCAGTCATCGTTCTCTCAACAGTGAGGACCAGTCATTCGAAATGACTTCTCCATGCATTTTATGCATTGGTAAAAGCACTATGATGAAAAGTGTGATGTTTTCAGGTATCTCCTATACTAATAGAGCCACATGCTCACCGGTTTGCCACATGATGTAGGCCTATGGACTGAACAAGAAACCACCAAAAATTTTAACCAGTCATCGTTCTCACAACACTGAGGACCAGTCATTCGAAATGACTTCTCCATGCATTTTATGCATTGGTAAAAGCACTATGATGAAAAGTAACATAGTAACATAGTAACATAGTTAGTAAGGCCGAAAAAAGACATTTGTCCATCCAGTTCAGCCTATATTCCATCATAATAAATACCCAGATCTACGTCCTTCTACATAACCTAATAATTGTATGATACAATATTGTTCTGCTCCAGGAAGACATCCAGGCCTCTCTTGAACCCCTCGACTGAGTTCGCCATCACCACCTCCTCAGGCAAGCAATTCCAGATTCTCACTGCCCTAACAGTAAAGAATCCTCTTCTATGTTGGTGGAAAAACCTTCTCTCCTCCAGACGCAAAGAATGCCCCCTTGTGCCCGTCACCTTCCTTGGTATAAACAGATCCTCAGCGAGATATTTGTATTGTCCCCTTATATACTTATACATGGTTATTAGATCGCCCCTCAGTCGTCTTTTTTCTAGACTAAATAATCCTAATTTCGCTAATCTATCTGGGTATTGTAGTTCTCCCATCCCCTTTATTAATTTTGTTGCCCTCCTTTGTACTCTCTCTAGTTCCATTATATCCTTCCTGAGCATCGGTGCCCAAAACTGGACACAGTACTCCATGTGCGGTCTAACTAGGGATTTGTACAGAGGCAGTATAATGCTCTCATCATGTGTATCCAGACCTCTTTTAATGCACCCCATGATCCTGTTTGCCTTGGCAGCTGCTGCCTGGCACTGGCTGCTCCAGGTAAGTTTATCATTAACTAGGATCCCCAAGTCCTTCTCCCTGTCAGATTTACCCAGTGGTTTCCCGTTCAGTGTGTAATGGTGATATTGATTCCCTCTTCCCATGTGTATAACCTTACATTTATCATTGTTAAACCTCATCTGCCACCTTTCAGCCCAAGTTTCCAACTTATCCAGATCCATCTGTAGCAGAATACTATCTTCTCTTGTATTAACTGCTTTACATAGTTTTGTATCATCTGCAAATATCGATATTTTACTGTGTAAACCTTCTACCAGATCATTAATGAATATGTTGAAGAGAACAGGTCCCAATACTGACCCCTGCGGTACCCCACTGGTCACAGCGACCCAGTTAGAGACTATACCATTTATAACCACCCTCTGCTTTCTATCACTAAGCCAGTTACTAACCCATTTACACACATTTTCCCCCAGACCAAGCATTCTCATTTTGTGTACCAACCTCTTGTGCGGCACGGTATCAAACGCTTTGGAAAAATCGAGATATACCACGTCCAATGACTCACCGTGGTCCAGTCTATAGCTTACCTCTTCATAAAAACTGATTAGATTGGTTTGACAGGAGCGATTTCTCATAAACCCATGCTGATATGGAGTTAAACAGTTATTCTCATTGAGATAATCCAGAATAACATCCCTCAGAAACCCTTCAAATATTTTACCAACAATAGAGGTTAGACTTACTGGCCTATAATTTCCAGGTTCACTTTTAGAGCCCTTTTTGAATATTGGCACCACATTTGCTATGCGCCAATCCTGCGGAACAGACCCTGTCTCTATAGAGTCCCTAAAAATAAGAAATAATGGTTTATCTATTACATTACTTAGTTCTCTTAGTACTCGTGGGTGTATGCCATCCGGACCCGGAGATTTATCTATTTTAATCTTATTTAGCCGGTTTCGCACCTCTTCTTGGGTTAGATTGGTGACCCTTAATATAGGGTTTTCATTGTTTCTTGGGATTTAACATAGTAACATAGTAACATAGTTAGTAAGGCCGAAAAAAGACATTTGTCCATCCAGTTCAGCCTATATTCCATCATAATAAATACCCAGATCTACGTCCTTCTACAGAACCTAATAATTGTATGATACAATATTGTTCTGCTCCAGGAAGACATCCAGGCCTCTCTTGAACCCCTCGACTGAGTTCGCCATCACCACCTCCTCAGGCAAGCAATTCCAGATTCTCACTGCCCTAACAGTAAAGAATCCTCTTCTGTGTTGGTGGAAAAACCTTCTCTCCTCCAGACGCAAAGAATGCCCCCTTGTGCCCGTCACCTTCCTTGGTATAAACAGATCCTCAGCGAGATATTTGTATTGTCCCCTTATATACTTATACATGGTTATTAGATCGCCCCTCAGTCGTCTTTTTTCTAGACTAAATAATCCTAATTTCGCTAATCTATCTGGGTATTGTAGTTCTCCCATCCCCTTTATTAATTTTGTTGCCCTCCTTTGTACTCTCTCTAGTTCCATTATATCCTTCCTGAGCACCGGTGCCCAAAACTGGACACAGTACTCCATGTGCGGTCTAACTAGGGATTTGTACAGAGGCAGTATAATGCTCTCATCATGTGTATCCAGACCTCTTTTAATGCACCCCATGATCCTGTTTGCCTTGGCAGCTGCTGCCTGGCACTGGCTGCTCCAGGTAAGTTTATCATTAACTAGGATCCCCAAGTCCTTCTCCCTGTCAGATTTACCCAGTGGTTTCCCGTTCAGTGTGTAATGGTGATATTGATTCCCTCTTCCCATGTGTATAACCTTACATTTATCATTGTTAAACCTCATCTGCCACCTTTCAGCCCAAGTTTCCAACTTATCCAGATCCATCTGTAGCAGAATACTATCTTCTCTTGTATTAACTGCTTTACATAGTTTTGTATCATCTGCAAATATCGATATTTTACTGTGTAAACCTTCTACCAGATCATTAATGAATATGTTGAAGAGAACAGGTCCCAATACTGACCCCTGCGGTACCCCACTGGTCACAGCGACCCAGTTAGAGACTATACCATTTATAACCACCCTCTGCTTTCTATCACTAAGCCAGTTACTAACCCATTTACACACATTTTCCCCCAGACCAAGCATTCTCATTTTGTGTACCAACCTCTTGTGCGGCACGGTATCAAACGCTTTGGAAAAATCGAGATATACCACGTCCAATGACTCACCGTGGTCCAGCCTATAGCTTACCTCTTCATAAAAACTGATTAGATTGGTTTGACAGGAGCGATTTCTCATAAACCCATGCTGATATGGAGTTAAACAGTTATTCTCATTGAGATAATCCAGAATAACACCTAGCATTTCATTTTCCACCGTGAATACCGTGGAGAAGAAGGTGTTTAATATGTTAGCTTTTTCCTCGTCATCTACAACCATTCTTTCCTCACTATTTTTTAAGGGGCCTACATTTTCAGTTTTTATTCTTTTACTATTGATATAGTTGAAGAACAGTTTGGGATTAGTTTTACTCTCCTTAGCAATGTGCTTCTCTGTTTCCTTTTTGGCAGCTTTAATTAGTTTTTTAGATAAAGTATTTTTCTCCCTATAGTTTTTTAGAGCTTCAATGGTGCCATCCTGCTTTAATAGTGCAAATGCTTTCTTTTTACTGTTAATTGCCTGTCTTACTTCTTTGTTTAGCCACATTGGGTTTTTCCTATTTCTAGTCCTTTTATTCCCACAAGGTATAAACCGCTTACACTGCCTATTTAGGATGTTCTTAAACATTTCCCATTTATTATCTGTATTCTCATTTCTGAGGATATTGTCCCAGTCTACCAGATTAAGGGCATCTCTAAGCTGGTCAAACTTTGCCTTCCTAAAGTTCAGTGTTTTTGTGACTCCCTGACAAGTCCCCCTAGTGAAAGACAGGTGAAACTGCACAATATTGTGGTCGCTATTTCCTAAATGCCCAACCACCTGCAGATTTGTTATTCTGTCAGGTCTATTAGATAGTATTAGGTCTAAAAGTGCTGCTCCTCTGGTTGGATTCTGCACCAATTGTGAAAGATAATTTTTCTTGGTTATTAGCAGAAACCTGTTGCCTTTATGGGTTTCACAGGTTTCTGTTTCCCAGTTAATATCCGGGTAGTTAAAGTCCCCCATAACCAGGACCTCATTATGGGTTGCAGCTTCATCTATCTGCTTTAGAAGTAGACTTTCCATGCTTTCTGTTATATTTGGGGGTTTGTAACAGACCCCAATGAGAATTTTGTTACCATTTTTCCCTCCATGAATTTCAACCCATATGGACTCGACATCCTCATTCCCTTCGCTAATATCCTCCCTTAAAGTGGACTTTAGACAAGACTTTACATAGAGACAAACCCCTCCTCCTCTCCGATTTTTACGATCCTTTCTAAACAGACTGTAACCCTGTAAGTTAACTGCCCAGTCATAGCTTTCATCTAACCATGTCTCGGTTATTCCCACTATGTTAAAGTTACCTGTAGATATTTCTGCTTCTAGTTCTTCCATCTTGTTTGTCAGGCTTCTGGCGTTTGCGAGCATGCAGTTTAGAGGATTTGTTTGTGATATGTTTTCAGGTATCTCCTATACTAATAGAGCCACATGCTCACCGGTTTGCCACATGATGTAGGCCTATGGACTGAACAAGAAACCACCAAAAATTTTAACCAGTCATCATTCTCACAACACTGAGGACCAGTCATTCGAAATGACTTCTCCATGCATTTTATGCATTGGTAAAAGCACTATGATGAAAAGTGTGATATGTTTTCAGGTATCTCCTATACTAATAGAGCCACATGCTCACCGGTTTGCCACATGATGTAGGCCTATGGACTGAACAAGAAACCACCAAAAATTTTAACCAGTCATCGTTCTCACAACACTGAGGACCAGTCATTCGAAATGACTTCTCCATGCATTTTATGCATTGGTAAAAGCACTATGATGAAAAGTGTGATATGTTTTCAGGTATCTCCTATACTAATAGAGCCACATGCTCACCGGTTTGCCACATGATGTAGGCCTATGGACTGAACAAGAAACCACCAAAAATTTTAACCAGTCATCGTTCTCACAACACTGAGGACCAGTCATTCGAAATAACTTCTCCATGCATTTTATGCATTGGTAAAAGCACTATGATGAAAAGTGTGATATGTTTTCAGGTATCTCCTATACTAATAGAGCCACATGCTCACCGGTTTGCCACATGATGTAGGCCTATGGACTGAACAAGAAACCACCAAAAATTTTAACCAGTCATCGATCTCACAACACTGAGGACCAGTCATTCGAAATGACTTCTCCATGCATTTTATGCATTGGTAAAAGCACTATGATGAAAAGTGTGATGTTTTCAGGTATCTCCTATACTAATAGAGCCACATGCTCACCGGTTTGCCACATGATGTAGGCCTATGGACTGAACAAGAAACCACCAAAAATTTTAACCAGTCATCGTTCTCACAACACTGAGGACCAGTCATTCGAAATGACTTCTCCATGCATTTTATGCATTGGTAAAAGCACTATGATGAAAAGTGTGATGTTTTCAGGTATCTCCTATACTAATAGAGCCACATGCTCACCGGTTTGCCACATGATGTAGGCCTATGGACTGAACAAGAAACCACCAAAACTTTTAACCAGTCATCGTTCTCACAACACTGAGGACCAGTCATTCGAAATGACTTCTCCATGCATTTTATGCATTGGTAAAAGCACTATGATGAAAAGTGTGATATGTTTTCAGGTATCTCCTATACTAATAGAGCCACATGCTCACCGGTTTGCCACATGATGTAGGCCTATGGACTGAACAAGAAACCACCAAAAATTTTAACCAGTCATCGTTCTCACAACACTGAGGACCAGTCATTCGAAATGACTTCTCCATGCATTTTATGCATTGGTAAAAGCACTATGATGAAAAGTGTGATGTTTTCAGGTATCTCCTATACTAATAGAGCCACATGCTCACCGGTTTGCCACATGATGTAGGCCTATGGACTGAACAAGAAACCACCAAAACATTTAACCAGTCATCGTTCTCACAACAGAGAGGACCAGTCATTCGAAATGACTTCTCCATGCATTTTATGCATTGGTAAAAGCACTATGATGAAAAGTGTGATGTTTTCAGGTATCTCCTATACTAATAGAGCCACATGCTCACCGGTTTGCCACATGATGTAGGCCTATGGACTGAACAAGAAACCACCAAAAATTTTAACCAGTCATCGTTCTCACAACACTGAGGACCAGTCATTCGAAATGACTTCTCCATGCATTTTATGCATTGGTAAAAGCACTATGATGAAAAGTGTGATATGTTTTCAGGTATCTCCTATACTAATAGAGCCACATGCTCACCGGTTTGCCACATGATGTAGGCCTATGGACTGAACAAGAAACCACCAAAAATTTTAACCAGTCATCATTCTCACAACACTGAGGACCAGTCATTCGAAATGACTTCTCCATGCATTTTATGCATTGGTAAAAGCACTATGATGAAAAGTGTGATATGTTTTCAGGTATCTCCTATACTAATAGAGCCACATGCTCACCGGTTTGCCACATGATGTAGGCCTATGGACTGAACAAGAAACCACCAAAAATTTTAACCAGTCATCGTTCTCACAACACTGAGGACCAGTCATTCGAAATGACTTCTCCATGCATTTTATGCATTGGTAAAAGCACTATGATGAAAAGTGTGATATGTTTTCAGGTATCTCCTATACTAATAGAGCCACATGCTCACCGGTTTGCCACATGATGTAGGCCTATGGACTGAACAAGAAACCACCAAAAATTTTAACCAGTCATCGTTCTCACAACACTGAGGACCAGTCATTCGAAATGACTTCTCCATGCATTTTATGCATTGGTAAAAGCACTATGATGAAAAGTGTGATATGTTTTCAGGTATCTCCTATACTAATAGAGCCACATGCTCACCGGTTTGCCACATGATGTAGGCCTATGGACTGAACAAGAAACCACCAAAACTTTTAACCAGTCATCGTTCTCACAACACTGAGGACCAGTCATTCGAAATGACTTCTCCATGCATTTTATGCATTGGTAAAAGCACTATGATGAAAAGTGTGATATGTTTTCAGGTATCTCCTATACTAATAGAGCCACATGCTCACCGGTTTGCCACATGATGTAGGCCTATGGACTGAACAAGAAACCACCAAAAATTTTAACCAGTCATCGTTCTCACAACACTGAGGACCAGTCATTCGAAATGACTTCTCCATGCATTTTATGCATTGGTAAAAGCACTATGATGAAAAGAGTGATGTTTTCAGGTATCTCCTATACTAATAGAGCCACATGCTCACCGGTTTGCCACATGATGTAGGCCTATGGACTGAACAAGAAACCACCAAAACTTTTAACCAGTCATCGTTCTCACAACAGTGAGGACCAGTCATTCGAAATGACTTCTCCATGCATTTTATGCATTGGTAAAAGCACTATGATGAAAAGTGTGATGTTTTCAGGTATCTCCTATACTAATAGAGCCACATGCTCACCGGTTTGCCACATGATGTAGGCCTATGGACTGAACAAGAAACCACCAAAAATTTTAACCAGTCATCGTTCTCACAACACTGAGGACCAGTCATTCGAAATGACTTCTCCATGCATTTTATGCATTGGTAAAAGCACTATGATGAAAAGTGTGATATGTTTTCAGGTATCTCCTATACTAATAGAGCCACATGCTCACCGGTTTGCCACATGATGTAGGCCTATGGACTGAACAAGAAACCACCAAAAATTTTAACCAGTCATCGTTCTCACAACACTGAGGACCAGTCATTCGAAATGACTTCTCCATGCATTTTATGCATTGGTAAAAGCACTATGATGAAAAGTGTGATATGTTTTCAGGTATCTCCTATACTAATAGAGCCACATGCTCACCGGTTTGCCACATGATGTAGGCCTATGGACTGAACAAGAAACCACCAAAAATTTTAACCAGTCATCGTTCTCACAACACTGAGGACCAGTCATTCGAAATGACTTCTCCATGCATTTTATGCATTGGTAAAAGCACTATGATGAAAAGTGTGATGTGTTTTCAGGTATCTCCTATACTAATAGAGCCACATGCTCACCGGTTTGCCACATGATGTAGGCCTATGGACTGAACAAGAAATCACTAAAAATTTTAACCAGTCATCGTTCTCACAACACTGATCGTTCTCACAACACTGAGGACCAGTCATTCGAAATGACTTCTCCATGCATTTTATGCATTGGTAAAAGCACTATGATGAAAAGTGTGATATGTTTTCAGGTATCTCCTATACTAATAGAGCCACATGCTCACCGGTTTGCCACATGATGTAGGCCTATGGACTGAACAAGAAACCACCAAAAATTTTAACCAGTCATCGTTCTCACAACACTGAGGACCAGTCATTCGAAATGACTTCTCCATGCATTTTATGCATTGGTAAAAGCACTATGATGAAAAGTGTGATATGTTTTCAGGTATCTCCTATACTAATAGAGCCACATGCTCACCGGTTTGCCACATGATGTAGGCCTATGGACTGAACAAGAAACCACCAAAAATTTTAACCAGTCATCGTTCTCACAACACTGAGGACCAGTCATTCGAAATGACTTCTCCATGCATTTTATGCATTGGTAAAAGCACTATGATGAAAAGTGTGATATGTTTTCAGGTATCTCCTATACTAATAGAGCCACATGCTCACCGGTTTGCCACATGATGTAGGCCTATGGACTGAACAAGAAACCACCAAAAATTTTAACCAGTCATCGTTCTCACAACACTGAGGACCAGTCATTCGAAATGACTTCTCCATGCATTTTATGCATTGGTAAAAGCACTATGATGAAAAGTGTGATATGTTTTCAGGTATCTCCTATACTAATAGAGCCACATGCTCACCGGTTTGCCACATGATGTAGGCCTATGGACTGAACAAGAAACCACCAAAAATTTTAACCAGTCATCGTTCTCACAACACTGAGGACCAGTCATTCGAAATGACTTCTCCATGCATTTTATGCATTGGTAAAAGCACTATGATGAAAAGTGTGATATGTTTTCAGGTATCTCCTATACTAATAGAGCCACATGCTCACCGGTTTGCCACATGATGTAGGCCTATGGACTGAACAAGAAACCACCAAAAATTTTAACCAGTCATCGTTCTCACAACACTGAGGACCAGTCATTCGAAATGACTTCTCCATGCATTTTATGCATTGGTAAAAGCACTATGATGAAAAGTGTGATATGTTTTCAGGTATCTCCTATACTAATAGAGCCACATGCTCACCGGTTTGCCACATGATGTAGGCCTATGGACTGAACAAGAAACCACCAAAAATTTTAACCAGTCATCGTTCTCACAACACTGAGGACCAGTCATTCGAAATGACTTCTCCATGCATTTTATGCATTGGTAAAAGCACTATGATGAAAAGTGTGATATGTTTTCAGGTATCTCCTATACTAATAGAGCCACATGCTCACCGGTTTGCCACATGATGTAGGCCTATGGACTGAACAAGAAACCACCAAAAATTTTAACCAGTCATCGTTCTCACAACACTGAGGACCAGTCATTCGAAATGACTTCTCCATGCATTTTATGCATTGGTAAAAGCACTATGATGAAAAGTGTGATATGTTTTCAGGTATCTCCTATACTAATAGAGCCACATGCTCACCGGTTTGCCACATGATGTAGGCCTATGGACTGAACAAGAAACCACCAAAAATTTTAACCAGTCATCGTTCTCACAACACTGAGGACCAGTCATTCGAAATGACTTCTCCATGCATTTTATGCATTGGTAAAAGCACTATGATGAAAAGTGTGATATGTTTTCAGGTATCTCCTATACTAATAGAGCCACATGCTCACCGGTTTGCCACATGATGTAGGCCTATGGACTGAACAAGAAACCACCAAAAATTTTAACCAGTCATCGTTCTCACAACACTGAGGACCAGTCATTCGAAATGACTTCTCCATGCATTTTATGCATTGGTAAAAGCACTATGATGAAAAGTGTGATATGTTTTCAGGTATCTCCTATACTAATAGAGCCACATGCTCACCGGTTTGCCACATGATGTAGGCCTATGGACTGAACAAGAAACCACCAAAAATTTTAACCAGTCATCGTTCTCACAACACTGAGGACCAGTCATTCGAAATGACTTCTCCATGCATTTTATGCATTGGTAAAAGCACTATGATGAAAAGTGTGATATGTTTTCAGGTATCTCCTATACTAATAGAGCCACATGCTCACCGGTTTGCCACATGATGTAGGCCTATGGACTGAACAAGAAACCACCAAAAATTTTAACCAGTCATCGTTCTCACAACACTGAGGACCAGTCATTCGAAATGACTTCTCCATGCATTTTATGCATTGGTAAAAGCACTATGATGAAAAGTGTGATATGTTTTCAGGTATCTCCTATACTAATAGAGCCACATGCTCACCGGTTTGCCACATGATGTAGGCCTATGGACTGAACAAGAAACCACCAAAAATTTTAACCAGTCATCGTTCTCACAACACTGAGGACCAGTCATTCGAAATGACTTCTCCATGCATTTTATGCATTGGTAAAAGCACTATGATGAAAAGTGTGATATGTTTTCAGGTATCTCCTATACTAATAGAGCCACATGCTCACCGGTTTGCCACATGATGTAGGCCTATGGACTGAACAAGAAACCACCAAAAATTTTAACCAGTCATCGTTCTCACAACACTGAGGACCAGTCATTCGAAATGACTTCTCCATGCATTTTATGCATTGGTAAAAGCACTATGATGAAAAGTGTGATATGTTTTCAGGTATCTCCTATACTAATAGAGCCACATGCTCACCGGTTTGCCACATGATGTAGGCCTATGGACTGAACAAGAAACCACCAAAAATTTTAACCAGTCATCGTTCTCACAACACTGAGGACCAGTCATTCGAAATGACTTCTCCATGCATTTTATGCATTGGTAAAAGCACTATGATGAAAAGTGTGATATGTTTTCAGGTATCTCCTATACTAATAGAGCCACATGCTCACCGGTTTGCCACATGATGTAGGCCTATGGACTGAACAAGAAACCACCAAAAATTTTAACCAGTCATCGTTCTCACAACACTGAGGACCAGTCATTCGAAATGACTTCTCCATGCATTTTATGCATTGGTAAAAGCACTATGATGAAAAGTGTGATATGTTTTCAGGTATCTCCTATACTAATAGAGCCACATGCTCACCGGTTTGCCACATGATGTAGGCCTATGGACTGAACAAGAAACCACCAAAAATTTTAACCAGTCATCGTTCTCACAACACTGAGGACCAGTCATTCGAAATGACTTCTCCATGCATTTTATGCATTGGTAAAAGCACTATGATGAAAAGTGTGATATGTTTTCAGGTATCTCCTATACTAATAGAGCCACATGCTCACCGGTTTGCCACATGATGTAGGCCTATGGACTGAACAAGAAACCACCAAAAATTTTAACCAGTCATCGTTCTCACAACACTGAGGACCAGTCATTCGAAATGACTTCTCCATGCATTTTATGCATTGGTAAAAGCACTATGATGAAAAGTGTGATATGTTTTCAGGTATCTCCTATACTAATAGAGCCACATGCTCACCGGTTTGCCACATGATGTAGGCCTATGGACTGAACAAGAAACCACCAAAAATTTTAACCAGTCATCGTTCTCACAACACTGAGGACCAGTCATTCGAAATGACTTCTCCATGCATTTTATGCATTGGTAAAAGCACTATGATGAAAAGTGTGATATGTTTTCAGGTATCTCCTATACTAATAGAGCCACATGCTCACCGGTTTGCCACATGATGTAGGCCTATGGACTGAACAAGAAACCACCAAAAATTTTAACCAGTCATCGTTCTCACAACACTGAGGACCAGTCATTCGAAATGACTTCTCCATGCATTTTATGCATTGGTAAAAGCACTATGATGAAAAGTGTGATATGTTTTCAGGTATCTCCTATACTAATAGAGCCACATGCTCACCGGTTTGCCACATGATGTAGGCCTATGGACTGAACAAGAAACCACCAAAAATTTTAACCAGTCATCGTTCTCACAACACTGAGGACCAGTCATTCGAAATGACTTCTCCATGCATTTTATGCATTGGTAAAAGCACTATGATGAAAAGTGTGATATGTTTTCAGGTATCTCCTATACTAATAGAGCCACATGCTCACCGGTTTGCCACATGATGTAGGCCTATGGACTGAACAAGAAACCACCAAAAATTTTAACCAGTCATCGTTCTCACAACACTGAGGACCAGTCATTCGAAATGACTTCTCCATGCATTTTATGCATTGGTAAAAGCACTATGATGAAAAGTGTGATATGTTTTCAGGTATCTCCTATACTAATAGAGCCACATGCTCACCGGTTTGCCACATGATGTAGGCCTATGGACTGAACAAGAAACCACCAAAAATTTTAACCAGTCATCGTTCTCACAACACTGAGGACCAGTCATTCGAAATGACTTCTCCATGCATTTTATGCATTGGTAAAAGCACTATGATGAAAAGTGTGATATGTTTTCAGGTATCTCCTATACTAATAGAGCCACATGCTCACCGGTTTGCCACATGATGTAGGCCTATGGACTGAACAAGAAACCACCAAAAATTTTAACCAGTCATCGTTCTCACAACACTGAGGACCAGTCATTCGAAATGACTTCTCCATGCATTTTATGCATTGGTAAAAGCACTATGATGAAAAGTGTGATATGTTTTCAGGTATCTCCTATACTAATAGAGCCACATGCTCACCGGTTTGCCACATGATGTAGGCCTATGGACTGAACAAGAAACCACCAAAAATTTTAACCAGTCATCGTTCTCACAACACTGAGGACCAGTCATTCGAAATGACTTCTCCATGCATTTTATGCATTGGTAAAAGCACTATGATGAAAAGTGTGATATGTTTTCAGGTATCTCCTATACTAATAGAGCCACATGCTCACCGGTTTGCCACATGATGTAGGCCTATGGACTGAACAAGAAACCACCAAAAATTTTAACCAGTCATCGTTCTCACAACACTGAGGACCAGTCATTCGAAATGACTTCTCCATGCATTTTATGCATTGGTAAAAGCACTATGATGAAAAGTGTGATATGTTTTCAGGTATCTCCTATACTAATAGAGCCACATGCTCACCGGTTTGCCACATGATGTAGGCCTATGGACTGAACAAGAAACCACCAAAAATTTTAACCAGTCATCGTTCTCACAACACTGAGGACCAGTCATTCGAAATGACTTCTCCATGCATTTTATGCATTGGTAAAAGCACTATGATGAAAAGTGTGATATGTTTTCAGGTATCTCCTATACTAATAGAGCCACATGCTCACCGGTTTGCCACATGATGTAGGCCTATGGACTGAACAAGAAACCACCAAAAATTTTAACCAGTCATCGTTCTCACAACACTGAGGACCAGTCATTCGAAATGACTTCTCCATGCATTTTATGCATTGGTAAAAGCACTATGATGAAAAGTGTGATATGTTTTCAGGTATCTCCTATACTAATAGAGCCACATGCTCACCGGTTTGCCACATGATGTAGGCCTATGGACTGAACAAGAAACCACCAAAAATTTTAACCAGTCATCGTTCTCACAACACTGAGGACCAGTCATTCGAAATGACTTCTCCATGCATTTTATGCATTGGTAAAAGCACTATGATGAAAAGTGTGATATGTTTTCAGGTATCTCCTATACTAATAGAGCCACATGCTCACCGGTTTGCCACATGATGTAGGCCTATGGACTGAACAAGAAACCACCAAAAATTTTAACCAGTCATCGTTCTCACAACACTGAGGACCAGTCATTCGAAATGACTTCTCCATGCATTTTATGCATTGGTAAAAGCACTATGATGAAAAGTGTGATATGTTTTCAGGTATCTCCTATACTAATAGAGCCACATGCTCACCGGTTTGCCACATGATGTAGGCCTATGGACTGAACAAGAAACCACCAAAAATTTTAACCAGTCATCGTTCTCACAACACTGAGGACCAGTCATTCGAAATGACTTCTCCATGCATTTTATGCATTGGTAAAAGCACTATGATGAAAAGTGTGATATGTTTTCAGGTATCTCCTATACTAATAGAGCCACATGCTCACCGGTTTGCCACATGATGTAGGCCTATGGACTGAACAAGAAACCACCAAAAATTTTAACCAGTCATCGTTCTCACAACACTGAGGACCAGTCATTCGAAATGACTTCTCCATGCATTTTATGCATTGGTAAAAGCACTATGATGAAAAGTGTGATATGTTTTCAGGTATCTCCTATACTAATAGAGCCACATGCTCACCGGTTTGCCACATGATGTAGGCCTATGGACTGAACAAGAAACCACCAAAAATTTTAACCAGTCATCGTTCTCACAACACTGAGGACCAGTCATTCGAAATGACTTCTCCATGCATTTTATGCATTGGTAAAAGCACTATGATGAAAAGTGTGATATGTTTTCAGGTATCTCCTATACTAATAGAGCCACATGCTCACCGGTTTGCCACATGATGTAGGCCTATGGACTGAACAAGAAACCACCAAAAATTTTAACCAGTCATCGTTCTCACAACACTGAGGACCAGTCATTCGAAATGACTTCTCCATGCATTTTATGCATTGGTAAAAGCACTATGATGAAAAGTGTGATATGTTTTCAGGTATCTCCTATACTAATAGAGCCACATGCTCACCGGTTTGCCACATGATGTAGGCCTATGGACTGAACAAGAAACCACCAAAAATTTTAACCAGTCATCGTTCTCACAACACTGAGGACCAGTCATTCGAAATGACTTCTCCATGCATTTTATGCATTGGTAAAAGCACTATGATGAAAAGTGTGATATGTTTTCAGGTATCTCCTATACTAATAGAGCCACATGCTCACCGGTTTGCCACATGATGTAGGCCTATGGACTGAACAAGAAACCACCAAAAATTTTAACCAGTCATCGTTCTCACAACACTGAGGACCAGTCATTCGAAATGACTTCTCCATGCATTTTATGCATTGGTAAAAGCACTATGATGAAAAGTGTGATATGTTTTCAGGTATCTCCTATACTAATAGAGCCACATGCTCACCGGTTTGCCACATGATGTAGGCCTATGGACTGAACAAGAAACCACCAAAAATTTTAACCAGTCATCGTTCTCACAACACTGAGGACCAGTCATTCGAAATGACTTCTCCATGCATTTTATGCATTGGTAAAAGCACTATGATGAAAAGTGTGATATGTTTTCAGGTATCTCCTATACTAATAGAGCCACATGCTCACCGGTTTGCCACATGATGTAGGCCTATGGACTGAACAAGAAACCACCAAAAATTTTAACCAGTCATCGTTCTCACAACACTGAGGACCAGTCATTCGAAATGACTTCTCCATGCATTTTATGCATTGGTAAAAGCACTATGATGAAAAGTGTGATATGTTTTCAGGTATCTCCTATACTAATAGAGCCACATGCTCACCGGTTTGCCACATGATGTAGGCCTATGGACTGAACAAGAAACCACCAAAAATTTTAACCAGTCATCGTTCTCACAACACTGAGGACCAGTCATTCGAAATGACTTCTCCATGCATTTTATGCATTGGTAAAAGCACTATGATGAAAAGTGTGATATGTTTTCAGGTATCTCCTATACTAATAGAGCCACATGCTCACCGGTTTGCCACATGATGTAGGCCTATGGACTGAACAAGAAACCACCAAAAATTTTAACCAGTCATCGTTCTCACAACACTGAGGACCAGTCATTCGAAATGACTTCTCCATGCATTTTATGCATTGGTAAAAGCACTATGATGAAAAGTGTGATATGTTTTCAGGTATCTCCTATACTAATAGAGCCACATGCTCACCGGTTTGCCACATGATGTAGGCCTATGGACTGAACAAGAAACCACCAAAAATTTTAACCAGTCATCGTTCTCACAACACTGAGGACCAGTCATTCGAAATGACTTCTCCATGCATTTTATGCATTGGTAAAAGCACTATGATGAAAAGTGTGATATGTTTTCAGGTATCTCCTATACTAATAGAGCCACATGCTCACCGGTTTGCCACATGATGTAGGCCTATGGACTGAACAAGAAACCACCAAAAATTTTAACCAGTCATCGTTCTCACAACACTGAGGACCAGTCATTCGAAATGACTTCTCCATGCATTTTATGCATTGGTAAAAGCACTATGATGAAAAGTGTGATATGTTTTCAGGTATCTCCTATACTAATAGAGCCACATGCTCACCGGTTTGCCACATGATGTAGGCCTATGGACTGAACAAGAAACCACCAAAAATTTTAACCAGTCATCGTTCTCACAACACTGAGGACCAGTCATTCGAAATGACTTCTCCATGCATTTTATGCATTGGTAAAAGCACTATGATGAAAAGTGTGATATGTTTTCAGGTATCTCCTATACTAATAGAGCCACATGCTCACCGGTTTGCCACATGATGTAGGCCTATGGACTGAACAAGAAACCACCAAAAATTTTAACCAGTCATCGTTCTCACAACACTGAGGACCAGTCATTCGAAATGACTTCTCCATGCATTTTATGCATTGGTAAAAGCACTATGATGAAAAGTGTGATATGTTTTCAGGTATCTCCTATACTAATAGAGCCACATGCTCACCGGTTTGCCACATGATGTAGGCCTATGGACTGAACAAGAAACCACCAAAAATTTTAACCAGTCATCGTTCTCACAACACTGAGGACCAGTCATTCGAAATGACTTCTCCATGCATTTTATGCATTGGTAAAAGCACTATGATGAAAAGTGTGATATGTTTTCAGGTATCTCCTATACTAATAGAGCCACATGCTCACCGGTTTGCCACATGATGTAGGCCTATGGACTGAACAAGAAACCACCAAAAATTTTAACCAGTCATCGTTCTCACAACACTGAGGACCAGTCATTCGAAATGACTTCTCCATGCATTTTATGCATTGGTAAAAGCACTATGATGAAAAGTGTGATATGTTTTCAGGTATCTCCTATACTAATAGAGCCACATGCTCACCGGTTTGCCACATGATGTAGGCCTATGGACTGAACAAGAAACCACCAAAAATTTTAACCAGTCATCGTTCTCACAACACTGAGGACCAGTCATTCGAAATGACTTCTCCATGCATTTTATGCATTGGTAAAAGCACTATGATGAAAAGTGTGATATGTTTTCAGGTATCTCCTATACTAATAGAGCCACATGCTCACCGGTTTGCCACATGATGTAGGCCTATGGACTGAACAAGAAACCACCAAAAATTTTAACCAGTCATCGTTCTCACAACACTGAGGACCAGTCATTCGAAATGACTTCTCCATGCATTTTATGCATTGGTAAAAGCACTATGATGAAAAGTGTGATATGTTTTCAGGTATCTCCTATACTAATAGAGCCACATGCTCACCGGTTTGCCACATGATGTAGGCCTATGGACTGAACAAGAAACCACCAAAAATTTTAACCAGTCATCGTTCTCACAACACTGAGGACCAGTCATTCGAAATGACTTCTCCATGCATTTTATGCATTGGTAAAAGCACTATGATGAAAAGTGTGATATGTTTTCAGGTATCTCCTATACTAATAGAGCCACATGCTCACCGGTTTGCCACATGATGTAGGCCTATGGACTGAACAAGAAACCACCAAAAATTTTAACCAGTCATCGTTCTCACAACACTGAGGACCAGTCATTCGAAATGACTTCTCCATGCATTTTATGCATTGGTAAAAGCACTATGATGAAAAGTGTGATATGTTTTCAGGTATCTCCTATACTAATAGAGCCACATGCTCACCGGTTTGCCACATGATGTAGGCCTATGTAGGCCTATGGACTGAACAAGAAACCACCAAAATTTTAACCAGTCATCGTTCTCACAACACTGAGGACCAGTCATTCGAAATGACTTCTCCATGCATTTTATGCATTGGGAAAAGCACTATGATGAAAAGTGTGATTTGTTTTCAGGTATCTCCTATACTAATAGAGCCACATGCTCACCGGTTTGCCACATGATGTAGGCTATGGACTGAACAAGAAACCACCAAAAATTTAACCAGTCATCGTTCTCACAACACTGAGGACCAGTCATTCTAAATGACTTCTCCATACATTCTATGCCTTGGTAAAAGCACTATGATGAAAAGTGTGATATGTTTTCAGGTATCTCCTATACTAATAGAGCCACATGCCTCACACGATTTGCCACATGATGTAGGCCTATGGACTGAACAAGAAACCACCAAAAATTTAACCAGTCATCGTTCTCACAACACTGAGGACCAGTCATTCGAAATGACTTCTCCATGCATTTTATGCATTGGTAAAAGCACTATGATGAAAAGTGTGATATGTTTTCAGGTATCTCCTATACTAATAGAGCCACATGCTCACCGGTTTGCCACATGATGTAGGCCTATGGACTGAACAAGAAACCACCAAAAATTTTAACCAGTCATCGTTCTCACAACACTGAGGACCAGTCATTCGAAATGACTTCTCCATGCATTTTATGCATTGGTAAAAGCACTATGATGAAAAGTGTGATATGTTTTCAGGTATCTCCTATACTAATAGAGCCACATGCTCACCGGTTTGCCACATGATGTAGGCCTATGGACTGAACAAGAAACCACCAAAAATTTAACCAGTCATCGTTCTCACAACACTGAGGACCAGTCATTCGAAATGACTTCTCCATGCATTTTATGCATTGGTAAAAGCACTATGATGAAAAGTGTGATATGTTTTCAGGTATCTCTATACTAATAGAGCCACATGCTCACCGGTTTGCCACATGATGTAGGCCTATGGACTGAACAAGAAACCACCAAAATTTTAACCAGTCATCGTTCTCACAACACTGAGGACCAGTCATTCGAAATGACTTCTCCATGCATTTTATGCATTGGTAAAAGCACTATGATGAAAAGTGTGATATGTTTTCAGGTATCTCCTATACTAATAGAGCCACATGCTCACCGGTTTGCCACATTGATGTAGGCCTATGGACTGAACAAGAAACCACCAAAAAATTTTAACCAGTCATCGTTCTCACAACACTGAGGACCAGTCATTCGAAATGACTTCTCCATGCATTTTATGCATTGGTAAAAGCACTATGATGAAAAGTGTGATATGTTTTCAGGTATCTCCTATACTAATAGAGCCACATGCTCACTCGGTTTGCCACATGATGTAGCCTATGGACTGAACAAGAAACCACCAAAAATTTTAACCAGTCATCGTTCTCACAACACTGAGGACCAGTCATTCGAAATGACTTCTCCATGCATTTTATGCATTGGTAAAAGCACTATGATGAAAAGTGTGATATGTTTTCAGGTATCTCCTATACTAATAGAGCCACATGCTCACCGGTTTGCCACATGATGTAGGCCTATGGACTGAACAAGAAACCACCAAAAATTTTAACCAGTCATCGTTCTCACAACACTGAGGACCAGTCATTCGAAATGACTTCTCCATGCATTTTATGCATTGGTAAAGCACTATGATGAAAAGTGTGATAAGTTTTCAGGTATCTCCTATACTAATAGAGCCACATGCTCACCGGTTTGCCACATGATGTAGGCCTATGGACTGAACAAGAAACCACCAAAAATTTTAACCAGTCATCGTTCTCACAACACTGAGGACCAGTCATTCGAAATGACTTCTCCATGCATTTTATGCATTGGTAAAAGCACTATGATGAAAAGTGTGATATGTTTTCAGGTATCTCCTATACTAATAGAGCCACATGCTCACCGGTTTGCCACATGATGTAGGCCTATGGACTGAACAAGAAACCACCAAAAATTTAACCAGTCATCGTTCTCACAACACTGAGGACCAGTCATTCGAAATGACTTCTCCATGCATTTTATGCATTGGTAAAAGCACTATGATGAAAAGTGTGATATGTTTTCAGGTATCTCCTATACTAATAGAGCCACATGCTCACGGTTTGCCACATGATGTAGGCCTATGGACTGAACAAGAAACCACCAAAAATTTTAACCAGTCATCGTTCTCACAACACTGAGGACCAGTCATTCGAAATGACTTCTCCATGCATTTTATGCATTGGTAAAAGCACTATGATGAAAAGTGTGATATGTTTTCAGGTATCTCCTATACTAATAGAGCCACATGCTCACCGGTTTGCCACATGATGTAGGCCTATGGACTGAACAAGAAACCACCAAAAATTTTAACCAGTCATCGTTCTCACAACACTGAGGACCAGTCATTCGAAATGACTTCTCCATGCATTTTATGCATTGGTAAAAGCACTATGATGAAAAGTGTGATATGTTTTCAGGTATCTCCTATACTAATAGAGCCACATGCTCACCGGTTTGCTACATGATGTAGGCCTATGGACTGAACAAGAAACCACCAAAAATTTTAACCAGTCATCGTTCTCACAACACTGAGGACCAGTCGTTCGAAATGACTTCTCCATGCCATTTTATGCATTGGTAAAAGCACTATGATGAAAAGTGTGATATGTTTTCAGTATCTCCTATACTAATAGAGCCACATGCTCACACGGTTTGCCACATGATGTAGGCCTATGGACTGAACAAGAAACCACCAAAAATTTTAACCAGTCATCGTTCTCACAACACAGAGGACCAGTCATTCGAAATGACTTCTCCATGCATTTTATGCATTGGTAAAAGCACTATGATGAAAAGTGTGATATGTTTTCAGGTATCTCCTATACTAATAGAGCCACATGCTCACCGGTTTGCCACATGATGTAGGCTATGGACTGAACAAGAAACCACCAAAAATTTTAACCAGTCATCGTTCTCACAACACTGAGGACCAGTCATTCGAAATGACTTCTCCATGCATTTTATGCATTGGTAAAAGCACTATGATGAAAAGTGTGATATGTTTTCAGGTATCTCCTATACTAATAGAGCCACATGCTCACCGGTTTGCCACATGATGTAGGCCTATGGACTGAACAAGAAACCACCAAAAATTTAACCAGTCATCGTTCTCACAACACTGAGGACCAGTCATTCGAAATGACTTCTCCATGCATTTATGCATTGGTAAAAGCACTATGATGAAAAGTGTGATATGTTTTCAGGTATCTCCTATACTAATAGAGCCACATGCTCACCGGTTTGCCACATGATGTAGGCCTATGGACTGAACAAGAAACCACCAAAAATTTTAACCAGTCATCGTTCTCACAACACTGAGGACCAGTCATTCGAAATGACTTCTCCATGCATTTTATGCATTGGTAAAAGCACTATGATGAAAAGTGTGATATGTTTTCAGGTATCTCCTATACTAATAGAGCCACATGCTCACCGGTTTGCCACATGATGTAGGCCTATGGACTGAACAAGAAACCACCAAAAATTTTAACCAGTCATCGTTCTCACAACACTGAGGACCAGTCATTCGAAATGACTTCTCCATGCATTTTATGCATTGGTAAAAGCACTATGATGAAAAGTGTGATATGTTTTCAGGTATCTCCTATACTAATAGAGCCACATGCTCACCGGTTTGCCACATGATGTAGGCCTATGGACTGAACAAGAAACCACCAAAAATTTTAACCAGTCATCGTTCTCACAACACTGAGGACCAGTCATTCGAAATGACTTCTCCATGCATTTTATGCATTGGTAAAAGACTATGATGAAAAGTGTGATATGTTTTCAGGTATCTCCTATACTAATAGAGCCACATGCTCACCGGTTTGCCACATGATGTAGGCCTATGGACTGAACAAGAAACCACCCAAAAATTTTAACCAGTCATCGTTCTCACAACACTGAGGACCAGTCATTCGAAATGACTTCTCCATGCATTTTATGCATTGTAAAAGCACTATGATGAAAAGTGTGATATGTTTTCAGTATCTCCTATACTAATAGAGCGACATGCTCACACGGTTTGCCACATGATGTAGGCCTATGGACTGAACAAGAAACCACCAAAAATTTTAACCAGTCATCGTTCTCACAACACTGAGGACCAGTCATTCGAAATGACTTCTCCATGCATTTTATGCATTGGTAAAAGCACTATGATGAAAAGTGTGATAAGTTTTCAGGTATCTCCTATACTAATAGAGCGACATGCTCACCGGTTTGCCACATGATGTAGGCCTATGGACTGAACAAGAAACCACCAAAAATTTTAACCAGTCATCGTTCTCACAACACTGAGGACCAGTCATTCGAAATGACTTCTCCATGCATTTTATGCATTGGTAAAAGCACTATGATGAAAAGTGTGATATGTTTTCAGGTATCTCCTATACTAATAGAGCCACATGCTCACACGGTTTGCCACATGATGTAGGCCTATGGACTGAACAAGAAACCACCAAAAATTTTAACCAGTCATCGTTCTCACAACACTGAGGACCAGTCATTCGAAATGACTTCTCCATGCATTTTATGCATTGGTAAAAGCACTTTGATGAAAAGTGTGATATGTTTTCAGGTATCTCCTATACTAATAGAGCCACATGCTCACCGGGTTGGCCACATGATGTAGGCCTATGGACTGAACAAGAAACCACCAAAAATTTTAACCAGTCATCGTTCTCACAACACTGAGGACCAGTCATTCGAAATGACTTCTCCATGCATTTTATGCATTGGGAAAAGCACTATGATGAAAAGTGTGATATGTTTTCAGGTATCTCCTATACTAATAGAGCCACATGCTCACCGGTTTGCCACATGATGTAGGCCTATGGACTGAACAAGAAACCACCAAAAATTTTAACCAGTCATCGTCTCACAACACTGAGGACCAGTCATTCTAAATGACTTCTCCATACATTTTATGCATTGGTAAAAGCACTATGATGAAAAGTGTGATATGTTTTCAGGTATCTCCTATACTAATAGAGCCACATGCTCACCGTTTGCCACATGATGTAGGCCTATGGACTGAACAAGAAACCACCAAAAATTTTAACCAGTCATCGTTCTCACAACACTGAGGACCAGTCATTCGAAATGACTTCTCCATGCATTTTATGCATTGGTAAAAGCACTATGATGAAAAGTGTGATATGTTTTCAGGTATCTCCTATACTAATAGAGCCACATGCTCACCGGTTTGCCACATGATGTAGGCCTATGGACTGAACAAGAAACCACCGAAAAATTTTAACCAGTCATCGTTCTCACAACACTGAGGACCAGTCATTCGAAATGACTTCTCCATGCATTTTATGCATTGGTAAAAGCACTATGATGAAAAGTGTGATATGTTTTCAGGTATCTCCTATACTAATAGAGCCACATGCTACACGGTTTGCCACATGATGTAGGCCTATGGACTGAACAAGAAACCACCAAAAATTTTAACCAGTCATCGTTCTCACAACACTGAGGACCAGTCATTCGAAATGACTTCTCCATGCATTTTATGCATTGGTAAAAGCACTATGATGAAAAGTGTGATATGTTTTCAGGTATCTCCTATACTAATAGAGCCACATGCTCACCGGTTTGCCACATGATGTAGGCCTATGGACTGAACAAGAAACCACCAAAAATTTTAACCAGTCATCGTTCTCACAACACTGAGGACCAGTCATTCGAATGACTTCTCCATGCATTTTATGCATTGGTAAAAGCACTATGATGAAAAGTGTGATATGTTTTCAGGTATCTCCTATACTAATAGAGCCACATGCTCACCGGTTTGCCACATGATGTAGGCCTATGGACTGAACAAGAAACCACCAAAAATTTTAACCAGTCATCGTTCTCACAACACTGAGGACCAGTCATTCGAAATGACTTCTCCATGCATTTTATGCATTGGTAAAAGCATCTATGATGAAAAGTGTGATATGTTTTCAGGTATCTCCTATACTAATAGAGCCACATGCTCACCGGTTTGCCACATGATGTAGGCCTATGGACTGAACAAGAAACCACCAAAAATTTTAACCAGTCATCGTTCTCACAACACTGAGGACCAGTCATTCGAAATGACTTCTCCATGCATTTTATGCATTGGTAAAAGCACTATGGATGAAAAGTGTGATATGTTTTCAGGTATCTCCTATACTAATAGAGCCACATGCTCACCGGTTTGCCACATGATGTAGGCCTATGGACTGAACAAGAAACCACCAAAAATTTTAACCAGTCATCGTTCTCACAACACTGAGGACCAGTCATTCGAAATGACTTCTCCATGCATTTTATGCATTGGTAAAAGCACTATGATGAAAAGTGTGATATGTTTTCAGGTATCTCCTATACTAATAGAGCCACATGCTCACCGGTTTGCCACATGATGTAGGCCTATGGACTGAACAAGAAACACCACCAAAAATTTTAACCAGTCATCGTTCTCACAACACTGAGGACCAGTCATTCGAAATGACTTCTCCATGCATTTTATGCATTGGTAAAAGCACTATGATGAAAAGTGTGATTGTTTTCAGGTATCTCCTATACTAATAGAGCCACATGCTCACCGGTTTGCCACATGATGTAGGCCTATGGACTGAACAAGAAACCACCAAAAATTTTAACCAGTCATCGTTCTCACAATACTGAGGACCAGTCATTCGAAATGACTTCTCCATGCATTTTATGCATTGGTAAAAGCACTATGATGAAAAGTGTGATATGTTTTCAGGTATCTCCTATACTAATAGAGCCACATGCTCACCGGTTTGCCACATGATGTAGGCCTATGGACTGAACAAGAAACCACCAAAAATTTTAACCAGTCATCGTTCTCACAACACTGAGGACCAGTCATTCGAAATGACTTCTCCATGCATTTTATGCATTGGTAAAAGCACTATGATGAAAAGTGTGATATGTTTTCAGGTTTCTCCTATACTAATAGAGCCACATGCTCACCGGTTTGCCACATGATGTAGGCCTATGGACTGAACAAGAAACCACCAAAAATTTTAACCAGTCATCGTTCTCACAACACTGAGGACCAGTCATTCGAAATGACTTCTCCATGCATTTTATGCATTGGTAAAAGCACTATGATGAAAAGTGTGATATGTTTTCAGGTATCTCCTATACTAATAGAGCCACATGCTCACCGGTTTGCCACATGATGTAGGCCTATGGACTGAACAAGAAACCACCAAAAATTTTAACCAGTCATCGTTCTCACAACACTGAGGACCAGTCATTCGAAATGACTTCTCCATGCATTTTATGCATTGGTAAAAGCACTATGATGAAAAGTGTGATATGTTTTCAGGTATCTCCTATACTAATAGAGCCACATGCTCACCGGTTTGCCACATGATGTAGGCCTATGGACTGAACAAGAAACCACCAAAAATTTTAACCAGTCATCGTTCTCACAACACTGAGGACCAGTCATTCGAAATGACTTCTCCATGCATTTTATGCATTGGTAAAAGCACTATGATGAAAAGTGTGATATGTTTTCAGGTATCTCCTATACTAATAGAGCCACATGCTCACCGGTTTGCCACATGATGTAGGCCTATGGACTGAACAAGAAACCACCAAAAATTTTAACCAGTCATCGTTCTCACAACACTGAGGACCAGTCATTCGAAATGACTTCTCCATGCATTTTATGCATTGGTAAAAGCACTATGATGAAAAGTGTGATATGTTTTCAGGTATCTCCTATATTAATAGAGCCACATGCTCACCGGTTTGCCACATGATGTAGGCCTATGGACTGAACAAGAAACCACCAAAAATTTTAACCAGTCATCGTTCTCACAACACTGAGGACCAATCATTCGAAATGACTTCTCCATGCATTTTATGCATTGGTAAAAGCACTATGATGAAAAGTGTGATATGTTTTCAGGTATCTCCTATACTAATAGAGCCACATGCTCACCGGTTTGCCACATGATGTAGGCCTATGGACTGAACAAGAAACCACCAAAAATTTTAACCAGTCATCGTTCTCACAACACTGAGGACCAGTCATTCGAAATGACTTCTCCATGCATTTTATGCATTGGTAAAAGCACTATGATGAAAAGTGTGATATGTTTTCAGGTATCTCCTATACTAATAGAGCCACATGCTCACCGGTTTGCCACATTATGTAGGCCTATGGACTGAACAAGAAAACACCAAAAATTTTAACCAGTCATCGTTCTCACAACACTGAGGACCAGTCATTCGAAATGACTTCTCCATGCATTTTATGCATTGGTAAAAGCACTATGATGAAGTGTGATATGTTTTAAGGTATCTCCTATACTAATAGAGCCACATGCTCACCGGTTTGCCACATGATGTAGGCCTATGGACTGAACAAGAAACCACCAAAAATTTTAACCAGTCATCGTTCTCACAACACTGAGGACCAGTCATTCGAAATGACTTCTCCATGCATTTTATGCATTGGTAAAAGCACTATGATGAAAAGTGTGATATGTTTTCAGGTATCTCCTATACTAATAGAGCCACATGCTCACCGGTTTGCCACATGATGTAGGCCTATGGACTGAACAAGAAACCACCAAAAATTTTAACCAGTCATCGTTCTCACAATACTGAGGACCAGTCATTCGAAATGACTTCTCCATACATTTTATGCATTGGTAAAAGCACTATGATGAAAAGTGTGATATGTTTTCAGGTATCTCCTATACTAATAGAGCCACATGCTCACCGGTTTGCCACATGATGTAGGCCTATGGACTGAACAAGAAACCACCAAAAATTTTAACCAGTCATCGTTCTCACAACACTGAGGACCAGTCATTCGAAATGACTTCTCCATGCATTTTATGCATTGGTAAAAGCACTATGATGAAAAGTGTGATATGTTTTCAGGTATCTCCTATACTAATAGAGCCACATGCTCACCAGTATAGAGTGTATGGAATAGAGTTTAGAGTGTAGAGTGTAGGGTATAGAGTGTAGGGTATAGAGTGTATGGTATAGAGTGTAGGGTATAGAGGGTGGGGTATAGAGTGTAGGGTATAGAGTGTAGAGTGTAGGGATTAGAGTGTAGGGTATAGAGTGTAGGATATAGAGTGTATGGAATAGAGTGTAAGGTATAGAGTGAAGAGTGTAGGGTATAGAGTGTAGGGTATAGAGCGTAGGGTGTAGGGTATAGAGTGTAGGGTATAGAGTGTAGGGTATAGAGTGTATGGTATAGAGTGTAGGGTGTACAGTGTAGGGTATAGAGTGTAGGTTATAGAGTGTAGAGTGTAGGGCATAGAGTGTATGGTATAGAGTGTAGGGTGTAGAGTGTATAGTATAGAGTGTAGGGTATAGATTGTATGGTATAGAGTTTAGAGTGTAGGGTATAGAGTGTAGAATATAGAGTGTAGAGTGTAGGGTATAGAGTGTAGGGTATAGAGTGTAGGGTATAGAGTGTACGGTATAGAGCGTATGATATAGAGTGTATGGTATATAGTGTAGGGTATAGAGTGTTTGGTATAGAGTGTAAGGTATAGAGTGTAGAGAGTAGGGTATAGATTTTAGAGTGTAGAGTGTAGGGTATAGAGTGTAGGGTATAGAGTGTATGGAATAAAGTGTATGGTATAGAGTGTAGGGTGTAGAGTGTAGGATATAGAGTGTAGAGTGTGGGGTATAGAGTGTAGAGTGTAGGGTATAGAGTGTATGATATAGAGTGTAGGGTATAGAGTGTATCGTATAGATTGCAGGGTATAAAGTGTAGGGTATAGAGTGTAGGGTATAGAGTGTAGAGTGTAGCGTATAGAGTGTAGGGTATAGAGTGTATGGTATAGATTGTAGGGTATAGAGTGTAGGGTATAGAGTGTAGAATGTAGGGTATAGAGTGTAGAAAGTAGGGTATAGTGTGTAGGGCATAGAGTGTAGAGTGTAGGGTATAGAGTGTAGGGTATAGAGTGTAGATTGTATGGTATAGAGTGTAGGGTATAGAGTGTATAGTGTAGAGTATAGAGTGTAGAGTGTAGGGTATAGAGTGTAGGGTATAGAGTGTTGGGATATAGAGTGTAGGGTATAGAGTGTAGAGTATAGAGTGTAGGGTATAGAGTGTAGGGTATAGCGTGTAGGGTATAGAGTGTAGGGTATAGAGTATATAGTGTAGGGTATAGAGTGTAGGGTATAGAGTGTAGAGTGTAGGGTATAGAGTGTAGGGTATAGAGTGTAGGGTATAGAGTGTAGGATATAAAGTGTAGAGTGTATGGTATAGAGTGTAGGGTATAGAGTGTAGAGTGTAGGGTGTAGAGTGTAGAGTGTAGGGTATAGAGTGTAGGGTGTAGAGTGTAGGGTATAGAGTGTAGAGTGTAGGGTACAGAGTTTAGGGTATAGAGTGTATGGTATAGAGTGTAGAGTGTAGGGTATAGAGTGTATAGTGTAGGGTATAGAGTGTAGGGTATAGAGTGTAGGGTATAGAGTGTAGGGTGTAGAGTGTAGGGTATAGAGTTTAGGGTATAGAGTGTATGGTATAGAGTGTAGAGTGTAGGGTATAGAGTGTATAGTGTAGGGTATAGAGTGTAGTGTATAGAGTGTAGGGTATAGAGTGTATGGTATAGAGTGTAGGGAATAGAGTGTAGAGTGTAGGGTATAGAGTGTATGGTATAGAGTGTAGGGTGTAGAGTATAGAGTGTAGGGTATAGAGTGTAGGGTATAGAGTGTAGGGTATAGAATGTATGGTATAGAGTGTAGGGAATAGAGTGTAGAGTGTAGGGTATAGAGTGTATGGTATAGAGTGTAGGGTATAGAGTGTAGAGGATATTGTGTAGGGTATAGAGTGTAGGGTATAGAGTGTAGAGTGTAGGGTATAGAGTGTAGGGTATAGAGTGTAGGGTATAGAGTGTAGAGTGTAGGGATTAGAGTGTAGGGTATAGAGTGTAGGGTATAGAGTGTAGAGTGTAGGGTATAGAGTGTAGAGTATAGAGTATAGAGTGTAGGGTATAGAGTGTAGGGTATAGAACGTAGGGTGTAGGGTATAGAGTGTAGGGTATAGAGTGTAGGGTATAGAGTGAAGAGTGTAGAATATAGAGTGTATGGTATAGAGTGTAGGGTGTAGAATGTAGGGTATAGAGTGTAGGGTATAGGGTGTAGGTTATAGAGTGTAGGGTATAGAGTGTAGGGTATAGGGTATAGAGTGCAGGGTATAGAGTGTAGGGTATATAGTGTAGAGTATAGAGTGTAGGGTATAGAGTGTAGAGTGTAGGGTATAGAGTGTAGGGTATATAGTGTATGGTATACAGTGTAGAGTGTAGAGTGTAGGGTATAGAGTGTATATTGTAGGGTATAGAGTGTAGGGTATAGAGTGTATGGTATAGAGTGTAGGGTATAGAGTGTAGAGTGTAGAGTATAGAGTGTAGGGTATAGTGTGTAGGGTATAGAGTGTAGGGTATAGGGTGTAGGTTATAGAGTGTAGGGTATAGGGTGTAGGGTATAGAGTATAGAGTGCAGAGTATAGAGTGTAGGGTATATAGTGTAGAGTATAGAGTGTAGGGTATAGAGTATAGGGTGTAGAGTGTAGAGTGTAGGGTATAGAGTGTAGGGTATAGAGTGTAGGGTATAGAGTGTAGGGTATAGAGTGTAGAGTGTAGGGTATAGAGTGTAGAGTGTAGGGTATAGAGTGTAGGGTATAGAGTGTAGGGTATAGAGTGTAGAGTGTAGGGTATAGAGTGTAGGGTATAGAGTGTAGGGTATATAGTGTAGGGTATAGAGTGTAGGGTATAGAGTGTAGGGTATAGAATGTAGGGTATAGATTGTATGGAATAGAGTTTAGAGTGTAGGGTATAGAGTGTAGGGTATAGAGTGTATGGAATAGAGTTTAGAGTGTAGAGTGTAGGGTATAGAGTGTAGGGTATAGAGTGTATGGTATAGAGTGTAGGGTATAGAGGGTGGGGTATAGAGTGTAGGGTATAGAGTGTAGAGTGTAGGGATTAGAGTGTAGGGTATAGAGTGTAGGATATAGAGTGTATGGAATAGAGTGTAGGGTATAGAGTGAAGAGTGTAGGGTATAGAGTGTAGGGTATAGAGCGTAGGGTGTAGGGTATAGAGTGTAGGGTATAGAGTGTAGGGTATAGAGTGTATGGTATAGAGTGTAGGGTGTACAGTGTAGGGTATAGAGTGTAGGTTATAGAGTGTAGAGTGTAGAGCATAGAGTGTATGGTATAGAGTGTAGGGTGTAGAGTGTATAGTATAGAGTGTAGGGTATAGATTGTATGGTATAGAGTTTAGAGTGTAGGGTATAGAGTGTAGAATATAGAGTGTAGAGTGTAGGGTATAGAGTGTAGGGTATAGAGTGTAGGGTATAGATTGTATGGTATAGAGTTTAGAGTGTAGGGTATAGAGTGTAGAATATAGAGTGTAGAGTGTAGGGTATAGAGTGTAGGGTATAGAGTGTAGGGAATAGAGTGTACGGTATAGAGCGTATGATATAGAGTGTATGGTATATAGTGTAGGGTATAGAGTGTTTGGTATAGAGTGTAAGGTATAGAGTGTAGAGAGTAGGGTATAGATTTTAGAGTGTAGAGTGTAGGGTATAGAGTGTAGGGTATAGAGTGTATGGAATAGAGTGTATGGTATAGAGTGTAGGGTGTAGAGTGTAGGATATAGAGTGTAGAGTGTGGGGTATAGAGTGTAGAGTGTAGGGTATAGAGTGTATGATATAGGGTGTAGGGTATAGAGTGTATGGTATAGATTGCAGGGTATAAAGTGTAGGGTATAGAGTGTAGGGTATAGAGTGTAGAGTGTAGGGTATACAGTGTAGGGTATAGAGTGTATGGTATAGATTGTAGGGTATAGAGTGTAGGGTATAGAGTGTAGAATGTAGGGTATAGAGTGTAGAAAGTAGGGTATAGTGTGTAGGGCATAGAGTGTAGAGTGTAGGGTATAGAGTGTAGGGTATAGAGTGTAGATTGTATGGTATAGAGTGTAGGGTATAGAGTGTATAGTGTAGAGTATAGAGTGTAGAGTGTAGGGTATAGAGTGTAGGGTATAGAGTGTTGGGATATAGAGTGTAGGGTATAGAGTGTAGAGTATAGAGTGTAGGGTATAGAGTGTAGGGTATAGCGTGTAGGGTATAGAGTGTAGGGTATAGAGTATATAGTGTAGGGTATAGAGTGTAGGGTATAGAGTGTAGAGTGTAGGGTATAGAGTGTAGGGTATAGAGTGTAGGGTATAGAGTGTAGGATATAAAGTGTAGAGTGTATGGTATAGAGTGTAGGGTATAGAGTGTAGAGTGTAGGGTGTAGAGTGTAGAGTGTAGGGTATAGAATGTAAGGTATAGAGTGTAGGGTATAGAGTATATGTTATAGAGTGTAGGGTATAGAGTGTAGAGTGTAGGGTATAGAGTGTAGGGTATAGAGTGTAGGGTATAGAGTGTAGGGTATATATTATAGAGTGTAGAGTGTAGGGTATAGAGTGTAGGGTATAGAGTGTATGGTGTAGAGTGTAGGGTATAGAGTGTATAGTGTAGGGTATAGAGTGTAGGGTATAGAGTGTAGGGTATAGAGTGTATGGTATAGAGTGTACAGTATAGAGTGTATGGTATAGAGTGTAGAGTGTAGGGTATAGAGTGTATGGTATAGAGTGTAGTGTGTAGAGTGTATGGTATAGTGTGTAGGGTACAGAGTGTAGAGTGTAGGGTATAGAGTGTAGGGTATAGAGTGTAGGGTATAGAGTGTACGGTATAGAGTGTATGATATAGAGTGTATGGTATATAGTGTAGGGTATAGAGTGTTTGGTATAGAGTGTAAGGTATAGAGTGTAGAGAGTAGGGTATAGATTTTAGAATGTAGAGTGTATGGTATAGAGTGTAGGGTATAGAGTGTATGGAATAGAGTGTATGGTATAGAGTGTAGGGTGTAGAGTGTAGGGTATAGAGTGTAGAGTGTGGTTTATAGAGTGTAGAGTGTAGGGTATAGAGTGTAGGGTATAGATTGCAGGGTATAGAACGTAGGGTTTATAGTGTAGGGTATAGAGTATAGAGTGTAGGGTATAGAGTGTAGGGTATAGAGTGTAGAGTGTAGAGTGTAGGGTATAGAGTGTAGAGTGTAGGGTATAGAGTGTAGGGTATAGAGTGTATGGTATAGAGTGTAGGGTATAGAGTGTAGGGTATAGAGTGTAGGGTATATATTGTAGGGTATAGAGTGTAGAGTGTAGGGTATAGAGTGTAGGGTATAGAGTGTAGGGTATAGAGTGTAGAGTGTAGGGTATAGAGTTTAGGGTATAGAGTGTATGGTATAGAGTGTAGAGTGTAGGGTATAGAGTGTATAGTGTAGGGTATAGAGTGTAGTGTATAGAGTGTAGGGTATAGAGTGTATGGTATAGAGTGTAGGGAATAGAGTGTAGAGTGTAGGGTATAGAGTGTATGGTATAGAGTGTAGGGTATAGAGTGTAGAGTATAGAGTGTAGGGTATAGAGTGTAGGGTATAGAGTGTAGGGTATAGAATGTATGGTATAGAGTGTAGGGAATAGAGTGTAGAGTGTAGGGTATAGAGTGTATGGTATAGAGTGTAGGGTATAGAGTGTAGAGGATAGAGTGTAGGGTATAGAGTGTAGGGTATAGAGTGTAGGGTATAGAGTGTAGAGTGTAGGGTATAGAGTGTAGGGTATAGAGTGTAGGGTATAGAGTGCAGAGTGTAGGGATTAGAGTGTAGGGTATAGAGTGTAGGGTATAGAGTGTAGAGTGTAGGGTATAGAGTGTAGAGTATAGAGTATAGAGTGTAGGGTATAGAGTGTAGGGTATAGAGTGTAAAGTGTAGAGTGTAGAGTATAGAGTGTAGAGTGTAGGGTATAGAGTGTAGGGTATAGAACGTAGGGTGTAGGGTGTAGAGTGTAGGGTATAGAGTGTAGGGTATAGAGTGTAGAGTGTAGAGTTTAGAGTGTATGGTATAGAGTGTAGGGTGTAGAGTGTAGGGTATAGAGTGTAGGGTATAGGGTGTAGGTTATAGAGTGTAGGGTATAGAGTGTAGGGTATAGGGTATAGAGTGCAGGGTATAGAGTGTAGGGTATATAGTGTAGAGTATAGAGTGTAGGGTATAGAGTGTAGAGTGTAGGGTATAGAGTGTAGAGTATATAGTGTATTGTATACAGTGTAGAGTGTAGGGTATAGAGTGTATATTGTAGGGTATAGAGTGTAGGGTATAGAGTGTATGGTATAGAGTGTAGGGTATAGAGTGCAGGGTATATAGTGTAGGGTATATAGTGTAGAGTATAGAGTGTAGGGTATAGAGTGTAGGGTGTAGAGTGTAGAGTGTAGGGTATAGAGTGTAGGGTATAGAGTGTAGGGTATAGAGTGTAGGGTATAGAGTGTAGGGTGTAGAGTGTAGAGTGTAGGGTATAGAGTGTAGAGTGTAGGGTATAGAGTGTAGGGTATAGAGTGTAGGGTATAGAGTGTAGAGTGTAGGGTATAGAGTGTAGGGTATAGAGTGTAGGGTATATAGTGTAGGGTATAGAGTGTAGGGTATAGAGTGTAGGGTATAGAGTGTAGGGTATAGAGTGTATGAAATAGAGTTTAGAGTGTAGGGTATAGAGTGTAGGGTATAGAGTGTATGGAGTAGAGTTTAGAGTGTAGAGTGTAGGGTATAGAGTGTAGGGTATAGAGTGTATGGTATAGAGTGTAGGGTATAGAGGGTGGGGTATAGAGTGTAGGGTATAGAGTGTAGAGTGTAGGGATTAGAGTGTAGGGTATAGAGTGTGGGATATAGAGTGTATGGAATAGAGTGTAGGGTATAGAGTGAAGAGTGTAGGGTATAGAGTGTAGGGTATGGAGTGTAGGGTGTAGGGTATAGAGTGTAGGGTATAGAGTGTAGGGTATAGAGTGTATGGTATAGAGTGTAGGGTGTACAGTGTAGGGTATAGAGTGTAGGTTATAGAGTGTAGAGTGTAGGGCATAGAGTGTATGGTATAGAGTGTAGGGTGTAGAGTGTATAGTATAGAGTGTAGGGTATAGATTGTATGGTATAGAGTTTAGAGTGTAGGGTATAGAGTGTAGAATATAGAGTGTAGAGTGTAGGGTATAGAGTGTAGGGTATAGAGTGTAGGGTATAGAGTGTACGGTATAGAGCGTATGATATAGAGTGTATGGTATATAGTGTAGGGTATAGAGTGTTTGGTATAGAGTGTAAGGTATAGAGTGTAGAGAGTAGGGTATAGATTTTAGAGTGTAGAGTGTAGGGTATAGAGTGTAGGGTATAGAGTGTATGGAATAGAGTGTATGGTATAGAGTGTAGGGTGTAGAGTGTAGGATATAGAGTGTAGAGTGTGGGGTATAGAGTGTAGAGTGTAGGGTATAGAGTGTATGATATAGAGTGTAGGGTATAGAGTGTATGGTATAGATTGCAGGGTATAAAGTGTAGGGTATAGAGTGTAGGGTATAGAGTGTAGAGTGTAGGGTATAGAGTGTAGGGTATAGAGTGTATGGTATAGATTGTAGGGTATAGAGTGTAGGGTATAGAGTGTAGAATGTAGATTATAGAGTGTAGAAAGTAGGGTATAGTGTGTAGGGCATAGAGTGTAGATTGTAGGGTATAGAGTGTAGGGTATAGAGTGTAGATTGTATGGTATAGAGTGTAGGGTATAGAGTGTATAGTGTAGAGTATAGAGTGTAGAGTGTAGGGTATAGAGTGTAGGGTATAGAGTGTTGGGATATAGAGTGTAGGGTATAGAGTGTAGAGTATAGAGTGTAGGGTATAGAGTGTAGGGTATAGCGTGTAGGGTATAGAGTGTAGGGTATAGAGTATATAGTGTAGGGTATAGAGTGTAGGGTATAGAGTGTAGAGTGTAGGGTATAGAGTGTAGGGTATAGAGTGTAGGGTATAGAGTGTAGGATATAAAGTGTAAAGTGTATGGTATAGAGTGTAGGGTATAGAGTGTAGAGTGTAGGGTGTAGAGTGTAGAGTGTAGGGTATAGAGTGTAAGGTATAGAGTGTAGGGTATAGAGTATATGTTATAGAGTGTAGGGTATAGAGTGTAGAGTGTAGGGTATAGAGTGTAGGGTATAGAGTGTAGGGTATAGAGTGTAGGGTATAGAGTGTAGGGTATAAAGTGTGGAGTGTAGGGTATAGAGTGTAGGGTATAGAGTGTAGGGTATAGAGTGTATGGTATAGATTGTATGGTATAGAGTGTAGAGTGTAGGGTATAGAGTGTAGGGTATAGAGTGTAGGGTATAGAGTGTATGGTATAGAGTGTAGAGTGTAGGGAATAGAGTGTAGGGTATAGAGTGTACGGTATAGAGTGTATGGTATATAGTGTAGGGTATAGAGTGTTTGGTATAGAGTGTAAGGTATAGAGTGTAGAGAGTAGGGTATAGATTTTAGAATGTAGAGTGTATGGTATAGAGTGTAGGGTATAGAGTGTATGGAATAGAGTGTATGGTATAGAGTGTAGGGTGTAGAGTGTAGGGTATAGAGTGTAGAGTGTGGTTTATAGAGTGTAGAGTGTAGGGTATAGAGTGTATGGTATAGATTGCAGGGTATAGAACATAGGGTATATAGTGTAGGGTATAGAGTATAGAGTGTAGGGTATAGAGTGTAGGGTATAGAATGTAGAGTGTAGAGTGTAGGGTATAGAGTGTAGAGTGTAGGGTATAGAGTGTAGGGTATAGAGTGTATGGTATAGAGTGTAGGGTATAGAGTGTAGGGTATAGAGTGTAGGGTATATATTGTAGGGTATAGAGTGTAGAGTGTAGGGTATAGAGAGTAGGGTATAGAGTGTATGGTGTAGAGTGTAGGGTATAGAGTGTATAGTGTAGGGTATAGAGTGTAGGGTATAGAGTGTATGGTATAGAGTGTACAGTATAGAGTGTATGGTATAGAGTGTAGAGTGTAGGGTATAGAGTGTATGGTATAGAGTGTAGTGTGTAGAGTGTAGGGTATAGAGTGTAGGGTATAGAGTGTAGGGTGTAGAGTGTACGGTATAGAGTGTATGATATAGAGTGTATGGTATATAGTGTAGGGTATAGAGTGTTTGGTATAGAGTGTAAGGTATAGAGTGTAGAGAGTAGGGTATAGATTTTAGAGTGTAGAGTGTATGGTATAGAGTGTAGGGTATAGAGTGTATGGAATAGAGTGTATGGTATAGAGTGTAGGGTGTAGAGTGTAGGGTATAGAGTGTAGAGTGTGGTTTATAGAGTGTAGAGTGTAGGGTATAGAGTGTATGGTATAGATTGCAGGGTATAGAGTGTAGGGTGTAGAGTGTACGGTATAGAGTGTATGATATAGAGTGTATGGTATATAGTGTAGGGTATAGAGTGTTTGGTATAGAGTGTAAGGTATAGAGTGTAGAGAGTAGGGTATAGATTTTAGAGTGTAGAGTGTATGGTATAGAGTGTAGGGTATAGAGTGTATGGAATAGAGTGTATGGTATAGAGTGTAGGGTGTAGAGTGTAGGGTATAGAGTATAGAGTGTAGGATATAGAGTGTAGGGTATAGAGTGTAGAGTGTAGAGTGTAGGGTATAGAGTGTAGAGTGTAGGGTATAGAGTGTAGGGAATAGAGTGTATGGTATAGAGTGTAGGGTATAGAGTGTAGGCTATAGAGTGTAGAGTGTAGGGATTAGAGTGTAGGGTATAGAGTGTAGGGTATAGAGTGTAGAGTGTAGGGTATAGAGTGTAGGGTATAGAGTGTACGGTATAGAGTGTTGGGCTATAGAGTGTTGGGTATAGAGTGTAGGGTATAGAGTGTAGGGTATAGAGTGTAGGGTATACAGTGTAGGGTATAAGGTGTAGAGTGTAGGGTATAGAGTGTAGGGTATAGAGTGTAGGGTATAGAGTGTAGAGTGTAGGGTATAGAGTGTAGAGTTTAGGGTATAGAGTGTAGGGTATAGAGTGTAGGGTTTAGAGTGTATGGTATAGAGTGTAGGGTATAGAGTGTAGAGTGTAGGGTATAGAGTGTAGGGTATAGAGTGTATGGTATAGAGTGTACGGTATAGAGTGTAGAGTGTAGGGTATAGAGTGTAGGGTATAGAGTGTAGGGTATAGATTGTAGGGTATAGAGTGTATTGTATAGGGTATAGAGTGTATGGTGTAGATTGTAGGGTATAGAGTGTATAGTGTAGGGTATAGAGTGTAGGGTATATAGTGTAGGGTATAGAGTGTAGAGTGTAGGGTATAGAGTGTATGGTATAGAGTGTAGGGTATAGAGTGTATGGTATAGAGTGAAGGGTATAGAGTGTAGAGTGTAGGGTATAGAGTGTAGGGTATAGAGTGTAGGGTATAGAGTGTATAGTGTAGGGTATAGAGTGTAGGGTATATAGTGTAGGGTATAGAGTGTATAGTGTAGGGTATAGAGTGTAGGGTATAGAGTGTAGGGCATAGAGTGTATGGTATAGAGTGTAGGGAATAGAGTGTAGAGTGTAGGGTATAGAGTGTATGGTATAGAGTGTAGGGTATAGAGTGTAGAGGGTAGAGTGTAGGGTATAGAGTGTAGGGTATAGAGTGTAGGGTATAGAGTGTAGAGTGTAGGGTATAGAGTGTAGGCTGTAGAGTGTATGGTATAGAGTGTAGTGTGTAGAGTGTATGGTATAGTGTGTAGGGTACAGAGTGTAGAGTGTAGGGTATAGAGTGTAGGGTATAGAGTGTAGGGTATAGAGTGTACGGTGTAGAGTGTATGATATAGAGTGTATGGTATATAGTGTAGGGTATAGAGTGTTTGGTATAGAGTGTAAGGTATAGAGTGTAGAGAGTAGGGTATAGATTTTAGAGTGTAGAGTGTAGGGTATAGAGTGTAGGGTATAGAGTGTATGGAATAGAGTGTATGGTATAGAGTGTAGGGTGTAGAGTGTAGGGTATAGAGTGTAGAGTGTGGTTTATAGAGTGTAGAGTGTAGGGTATAGAGTGTATGGTATAATGTGTAGGGTATAGAGTGTAGAGTGTAGGGTATAGAGTGTAGGGTATAGAGTATAGAGCATAAAATGCATGGAGAAGTCATTTCGAATGACTGGTCCTCAGTGTTGTGAGAACGATGACTGGTTAAAATTTTTGGTGGTTTCTTGTTCAGTCCATAGGCCTACATCATGTGGCAAACCGGTGAGCATGTGGCTCTATTAGTATAGGAGATACCTGAAAACATATCACACTTTTCATCATAGTGCTTTTACCAATGCATAAAATGCATGGAGAAGTCATTTCGAATGACTGGTCCTCAGTGTTGTGAGAACGATGACTGGTTAAAATTTTTGGTGGTTTCTTGTTCAGTCCATAGGCCTACATCATGTGGCAAACCGGTGAGCATGTGGCTCTATTAGTATAGGAGATACCTGAAAACATATCACACTTTTCATCATAGTGCTTTTACCAATGCATAAAATGCATGGAGAAGTCATTTCGAATGACTGGTCCTCAGTGTTGTGAGAACGATGACTGGTTAAAATTTTTGGTGGTTTCTTGTTCAGTCCATAGGCCTATATCATGTGGCAAACCGGTGAGCATGTGGCTCTTTTAGTATAGGAGATACCTGAAAACATATCACACTTTTCATCATAGTGCTTTTACCAATGCATAAAATGCATGGAGAAGTCATTTCGAATGACTGGTCCTCAGTGTTGTGAGAACGATGACTGGTTGAAATTTTTTGTGGTTTCTTGTTCAGTCCATAGGCCTACATCATGTGGCAAACCGGTGAGCATGTGGCTCTATTAGTATAGGAGATACCTGAAAACATATCACACTTTTCATCATAGTGCTTTTACCAATGCATAAAATGCATGGAGAAGTCATTTCGAATGACTGGTCCTCAGTGTTGTGAGAACAATGACTGGTTAAAATTTTTGGTGGTTTCTTGTTCAGTCCATAGGCCTACATCATGTGGCAAACCGGTGAGCATGTGGCTCTATTAGTATAGGAGATACCTGAAAACATATCACACTTTTCTTCATAGTGCTTTTACCAATGCATAAAATGCATGGAGAAGTCATTCCGAATGACTGGTCTTCAGTGTTGTGAGAACGATGACTGGTTAAAATTTTTGGTGGTTTCTTGTTCAGTCCATAGGCTTACATCATGTGGCAAACCGGTGAGCATGTGGCTCTATTAGTATAGGAGATACCTGAAAACATATCACACTTTTCATCATAGTGCTTTTACCAATGCATAAAATGCATGGAGAAGTCATTTCGAATGACTGGTCCTCAGTGTTGTGAGAACGATGACTGGTTAAAATTTTTGGTGGTTTCTTGTTCAGTCCATAGGCCTACATCATGTGGCAAACCGGTGAGCATTTGGCTCTATTAGTATAGGAGATACCTGAAAACATATCACACTTTTCATTATAGTGCTTTTACCAATGCATAAAATGCATGGAGAAGTCATTTCGAATGACTGGTCCTCAGTGTTGTGAGAACGATGACTGGTTAAAATTTTTGGTGGTTTCTTGTTCAGTCCATAGGCCTACATCATGTGGCAAACCGGTGAGCATGTGGCTCTATTAGTATAGGAGATACCTGAAAACATATCACACTTTTCATCATAGTGCTTTTACCAATGCATAAAATGCATGGAGAAGTCATTTCGAATGACTGGTCCTCAGTGTTGTGAGAACGATGACTGGTTAAAATTTTTGGTGGTTTCTTGTTCAGTCCATAGGCCTACATCATGTGGCAAACCGGTGAGCATGTGGCTCTATTAGTATAGGAGATACCTGAAAACATATCACACTTTTCATCATAGTGCTTTTACCAATGCATAAAATGCATGGAGAAGTCATTTCGAATGACTGGTCCTCAGTGTTGTGAGAACGATGACTGGTTAAAATTTTTGGTGGTTTCTTGTTCAGTCCATAGGCCTACATCATGTGGCAAACCGGTGAGCATGTGGCTCTATTAGTATAGGAGATACCTGAAAACATATCACACTTTTCATCATAGTGCTTTTACCAATGCATAAAATGCATGGAGAAGTCATTTCGAATGACTGGTCCTCAGTGTTGTGAGAACGATGACTGGTTAAAATTTTTGGTGGTTTCTTGTTCAGTCCATAGGCCTACATCATGTGGCAAACCGGTGAGCATGTGGCTCTATTAGTATAGGAGATACCTGAAAACATATCACACTTTTCATCATAGTGCTTTTACCAATGCATAAAATGCATGGAGAAGTCATTTCGAATGACTGGTCCTCAGTGTTGTGAGTACGATGACTTGTTAAAATTTTTGGTGGTTTCTTGTTCAGTCCATAGGCTTACATCATGTGGCAATCCGGTGAGCATGTGGCTCTATTAGTATAGGAGATACCTGAAAACATATCACACTTTTCATCATAGTGCTTTTACCAATGCATAAAATGCATGGAGAAGTCATTTCGAATGACTGGTCCTCAGTGTTGTGAGAACGATGACTGGTTAAAATTTTTGGTGGTTTCTTGTTCAGTCCATAGGCCTTCATCATGTGGCAAACCGGTGAGCATGTGGCTCTATTAGTATAGGAGATACCTGAAAACATATCACACTTTTCATCATAGTGCTTTTACCAATGCATAAAATGCATGGAGAAGTCATTTCGAATGACTGGTCCTCAGTGTTGTGAGAACGATGACTGGTTAAAATTTTTGGTGGTTTCTTGTTCAGTCCATAGGCCTACATCATGTGGCAAACCGGTGAGCATTTGGCTCTATTAGTATAGGAGATACCTGAAAACATATCACACTTTTCATTATAGTGCTTTTACCAATGCATAAAATGCATGGAGAAGTCATTTCGAATGACTGGTCCTCAGTGTTGTGAGAACGATGACTGGTTAAAATTTTTGGTGGTTTCTTGTTCAGTCCATAGGCCTACATCATGTGGCAAACCGGTGAGCATGTGGCTCTATTAGTATAGGAGATACCTGAAAACATATCACACTTTTCATCATAGTGCTTTTACCAATGTATAAAATGCATGGAGAAGTCATTTCGAATGACTGGTCCTCAGTGTTGTGAGAACGATGACTGGTTAAAATTTTTGGTGGTTTCTTGTTCAGTCCATAGGCCTACATCATGTGGCAAACCGGTGAGCATGTGGCTCTATTAGTATAGGAGATACCTGAAAACATATCACTTTTCATCATAGTGCTTTTACCAATGCATAAAATGCATGGAGAAGTCATTTCGAATGACTGGTCCTCAGTGTTGTGAGAACGATGACTGGTGAAAATTTTTGGTGGTTTCTTGTTCAGTCCATAGGCCTACATCATGTGGCAAACCGGTGAGCATGTGGCTCTATTAGTATAGGAGATACCTGAAAACATATCACACTTTTCATCATAGTGCTTTTACCAATTCATAAAATGCATGGAGAAGTCATTTCGAATGACTGGTCCTCAGTGTTGTGAGAACGATGACTGGTTAAAATTTTTGGTGGTTTCTTGTTCAGTCCATAGGCCTACATCATGTGGCAAACCGGTGAGCATGTGGCTCTATTAGTATAGGAGATACCTGAAAACATATCACACTTTTCATCATAGTGCTTTTACCAATGCATAAAATGCATGGAGAAGTCATTTCGAATGACTGGTCCTCAGTGTTGTGAGAACGATGACTGGTTAAAATTTTTGGTGGTTTCTTGTTCAGTCCATAGGCCTACATCATGTGGCAAACCGGTGAGCATGTGGCTCTATTAGTATAGGAGATACCTGAAAACATATCACACTTTTCATCATAGTGCTTTTACCAATGCATAAAATGCATGGAGAAGTCATTTCGAATGACTGGTCCTCAGTGTTGTGAGAACGATGACTGGTTAAAATTTTTGGTGGTTTCTTGTTCAGTCCATAGGCCTACATCATGTGGCAAACCGGTGAGCATGTGGCTCTATTAGTATAGGAGATACCTGAAAACATATCACACTTTTCATCATAGTGCTTTTACCAATGCATAAAATGCATGGAGAAGTCATTTCGAATGACTGGTCCTCAGTGTTGTGAGAACGATGACTGGTTAAAATTTTTGGTGGTTTCTTGTTCAGTCCATAGGCCTACATCATGTGGCAAACCGGTGAGCATGTGGCTCTATTAGTATAGGAGATACCTGAAAACATATCACACTTTTCATAGTGCTTTTACCAATGCATAAAATGCATGGAGAAGTCATTTCGAATGACTGGTCCTCAGTGTTGTGAGAACGATGACTGGTTGAAATTTTTTGTGGTTTCTTGTTCAGTCCATAGGCCTACATCATGTGGCAAACCGGTGAGCATGTGGCTCTATTAGTATAGGAGATACCTGAAAACATATCACACTTTTCATCATAGTGCTTTTACCAATGCATAAAATGCATGGAGAAGTCATTTCGAATGACTGGTCCTCAGTGTTGTGAGAACAATGACTGGTTAAAATTTTTGGTGGTTTCTTGTTCAGTCCATAGGCCTACATCATGTGGCAAACCGGTGAGCATGTGGCTCTATTAGTATAGGAGATACCTGAAAACATATCACACTTTTCTTCATAGTGCTTTTACCAATGCATAAAATGCATGGAGAAGTCATTCCGAATGACTGGTCTTCAGTGTTGTGAGAACGATGACTGGTTAAAATTTTTGGTGGTTTCTTGTTCAGTCCATAGGCAAACATCATGTGGCAAACCGGTGAGCATGTGGCTCTATTAGTATAGGAGATACCTGAAAACATATCACACTTTTCATCATAGTGCTTTTACCAATGCATAAAATGCATGGAGAAGTCATTTCGAATGACTGGTCCTCAGTGTTGTGAGAACGATGACTGGTTAAAATTTTTGGTGGTTTCTTGTTCAGTCCATAGGCCTACATCATGTGGCAAACCGGTGAGCATTTGGCTCTATTAGTATAGGAGATACCTGAAAACATATCACACTTTTCATTATAGTGCTTTTACCAATGCATAAAATGCATGGAGAAGTCATTTCGAATGACTGGTCCTCAGTGTTGTGAGAACGATGACTGGTTAAAATTTTTGGTGGTTTCTTGTTCAGTCCATAGGCCTACATCATGTGGCAAACCGGTGAGCATGTGGCTCTATTAGTATAGGAGATACCTGAAAACATATCACACTTTTCATCATAGTGCTTTTACCAATGCATAAAATGCATGGAGAAGTCATTTCGAATGACTGGTCCTCAGTGTTGTGAGAACGATGACTGGTTAAAATTTTTGGTGGTTTCTTGTTCAGTCCATAGGCCTACATCATGTGGCAAACCGGTGAGCATGTGGCTCTATTAGTATAGGAGATACCTGAAAACATATCACACTTTTCATCATAGTGCTTTTACCAATGCATAAAATGCATGGAGAAGTCATTTCGAATGACTGGTCCTCAGTGTTGTGAGAACGATGACTGGTTAAAATTTTTGGTGGTTTCTTGTTCAGTCCATAGGCCTACATCATGTGGCAAACCGGTGAGCATGTGGCTCTATTAGTATAGGAGATACCTGAAAACATATCACACTTTTCATCATAGTGCTTTTACCAATGCATAAAATGCATGGAGAAGTCATTTTGAATGACTGGTCCTCAGTATTGTGAGAACGATGACTGGTTAAAATTTTTGGTGGTTTCTTGTTCAGTCCATAGGCCTACATCATGTGGCAAACCGGTGAGCATGTGGCTCTATTAGTATGGGAGATACCTGAAAACATATCACACTTTTCATCATAGTGCTTTTACCAATGCATAAAATGCATGGAGAAGTCATTTCGAATGACTGGTCCTCAGTGTTGTGAGAACGATGACTTGTTAAAATTTTTGGTGGTTTCTTGTTCAGTCCATAGGCTTACATCATGTGGCAAACCGGTGAGCATGTGGCTCTATTAGTATAGGAGATACCTGAAAACATATCACACTTTTCATCATAGTGCTTTTACCAATGCATAAAATGCATGGAGAAGTCATTTCGAATGACTGGTCCTCAGTGTTGTGAGAACGATGACTGGTTAAAATTTTTGGTGGTTTCTTGTTCAGTCCATAGGCCTTCATCATGTGGCAAACCGGTGAGCATGTGGCTCTATTAGTATAGGAGATACCTGAAAACATATCACACTTTTCATCATAGTGCTTTTACCAATGCATAAAATGCATGGAGAAGTCATTTCGAATGACTGGTCCTCAGTGTTGTGAGAACGATGACTGGTTAAAATTTTTGGTGGTTTCTTGTTCAGTCCATAGGCCTACATCATGTGGCAAACCGGTGAGCATTTGGCTCTATTAGTATAGGAGATACCTGAAAACATATCACACTTTTCATTATAGTGCTTTTACCAATGCATAAAATGCATGGAGAAGTCATTTCGAATGACTGGTCCTCAGTGTTGTGAGAACGATGACTGGTTAAAATTTTTGGTGGTTTCTTGTTCAGTCCATAGGCCTACATCATGTGGCAAACCGGTGAGCATGTGGCTCTATTAGTATAGGAGATACCTGAAAACATATCACACTTTTCATCATAGTGCTTTTACCAATGCATAAAATGCATGGAGAAGTCATTTCGAATGACTGGTCCTCAGTGTTGTGAGAACGATGACTGGTTAAAATTTTTGGTGGTTTCTTGTTCAGTCCATAGGCCTACATCATGTGGCAAACCGGTGAGCATGTGGCTCTATTAGTATAGGAGATACCTGAAAACATATCACACTTTTCATCATAGTGCTTTTACCAATGCATAAAATGCATGGAGAAGTCATTTCGAATGACTGGTCCTCAGTGTTGTGAGAACGATGACTGGTTAAAATTTTTGGTGGTTTCTTGTTCAGTCCATAGGCCTACATCATGTGGCAAACCGGTGAGCATGTGGCTCTATTAGTATAGGAGATACCTGAAAACATATCACACTTTTCATCATAGTGCTTTTACCAATTCATAAAATGCATGGAGAAGTCATTTCGAATGACTGGTCCTCAGTGTTGTGAGAACGATGACTGGTTAAAATTTTTGGTGGTTTCTTGTTCAGTCCATAGGCCTACATCATGTGGCAAACCGGTGAGCATGTGGCTCTATTAGTATAGGAGATACCTGAAAACATATCACACTTTTCATCATAGTGCTTTTACCAATGCATAAAATGCATGGAGAAGTCATTTCGAATGACTGGTCCTCAGTGTTGTGAGAACGATGACTGGTTAAAATTTTTGGTGGTTTCTTGTTCAGTCCATAGGCCTACATCATGTGGCAAACCGGTGAGCATGTGGCTCTATTAGTATAGGAGATACCTGAAAACATATCACACTTTTCATCATAGTGCTTTTACCAATGCATAAAATGCATGGAGAAGTCATTTCGAATGACTGGTCCTCAGTGTTGTGAGAACGATGACTGGTTAAAATTTTTGGTGGTTTCTTGTTCAGTCCATAGGCCTACATCATGTGGCAAACCGGTGAGCATGTGGCTCTATTAGTATAGGAGATACCTGAAAACATATCACACTTTTCATAGTGCTTTTACCAATGCATAAAATGCATGGAGAAGTCATTTCGAATGACTGGTCCTCAGTGTTGTGAGAACGATGACTTGTTAAAATTTTTGGTGGTTTCTTGTTCAGTCCATAGGCTTACATCATGTGGCAAACCGGTGAGCATGTGGCTCTATTAGTATAGGAGATACCTGAAAACATATCACACTTTTCATCATAGTGCTTTTACCAATGCATAAAATGCATGGAGAAGTCATTTCGAATGACTGGTCCTCAGTTTTGTGAGAACGATGACTGGTTAAAATTTTTGGTGGTTTCTTGTTCAGTCCATAGGCCTTCATCATGTGGCAAACCGGTGAGCATGTGGCTCTATTAGTATAGGAGATACCTGAAAACATATCACACTTTTCATCATAGTGCTTTTACCAATGCATAAAATGCATGGAGAAGTCATTTCGAATGACTGGTCCTCAGTGTTGTGAGAACGATGACTGGTTAAAATTTTTGGTGGTTTCTTGTTCAGTCCATAGGCCTACATCATGTGGCAAACCGGTGAGCATGTGGCTCTATTAGTATAGGAGATACCTGAAAACATATCACACTTTTCATCATAGTGCTTTTACCAATGCATAAAATGCATGGAGAAGTCATTTCGAATGACTGGTCCTCAGTGTTGTGAGAACGATGACTGGTTAAAATTTTTGGTGGTTTCTTGTTCAGTCCATAGGCCTACATCATGTGGCAAACCGGTGAGCATGTGGCTCTATTAGTATAGGAGATACCTGAAAACATATCACACTTTTCATCATAGTGCTTTTACCAATGCATAAAATGCATGGAGAAGTCATTTCGAATGACTGGTCCTCAGTGTTGTGAGAACGATGACTGGTTAAAATTTTTGGTGGTTTCTTGTTCAGTCCATAGGGCTACATCATGTGGCAAACCGGTGAGCATGTGGCTCTATTAGTATAGGAGATACCTCAAAACATATCACACTTTTCATCATAGTGCTTTTACCAATGCATAAAATGCATGGAGAAGTCATTTCGAATGACTGGTCCTCAGTGTTGTGAGAACGATGACTGGTTAAAATTTTTGGTGGTTTCTTGTTCAGTCCATAGGCCTACATCATGTGGCAAACCGGTGAGCATGTGGCTCTATTAGTATAGGAGATACCTGAAAACATATCACACTTTTCATCATAGTGCTTTTACCAATGCATAAATTGCATGGAGAAGTCATTTCGAATGACTGGTCCTCAGTGTTGTGAGAACGATGACTGGTTAAAATTTTTGGTGGTTTCTTGTTCAGTCCATAGGCCTACATCATGTGGCAAACCGGTGAGCATGTGGCTCTATTAGTATAGGAGATACCTGAAAACATATCACACTTTTCATCATAGTGCTTTTACCAATGCATAAATTGCATGGAGAAGTCATTTCGAATGACTGGTCCTCAGTGTTGTGAGAACGATGACTGGTTAAAATTTTTGGTGGTTTCTTGTTCAGTCCATAGGCCTACATCATGTGGCAAACCGGTGAGCATGTGGCTCTATTAGTATAGGAGATACCTGAAAACATATCACACTTTTCTTCATAGTGCTTTTACCAATGCATAAAATGCATGGAGAAGTCATTTCGAATGACTGGTCTTCAGTGTTGTGAGAACGATGACTGGTTAAAATTTTTGGTGGTTTCTTGTTCAGTCCATAGGCTTACATCATGTGGCAAACCGGTGAGCATGTGGCTCTATTAGTATAGGAGATACCTGAAAACATATCACACTTTTCATCATAGTGCTTTTACCAATGCATAAAATGCATGGAGAAGTCATTTCGAATGACTGGTCCTCAGTGTTGTGAGAACGATGACTGGTTAAAATTTTTGGTGGTTTCTTGTTCAGTCCATAGGCCTACATCATGTGGCAAACCGGTGAGCATTTGGCTCTATTAGTATAGGAGATACCTGAAAACATATCACACTTTTCATTATAGTGCTTTTACCAATGCATAAAATGCATGGAGAAGTCATTTCGAATGACTGGTCCTCAGTGTTGTGAGAACGATGACTGGTTAAAATTTTTGGTGGTTTCTTGTTCAGTCCATAGGCCTACATCATGTGGCAAACCGGTGAGCATGTGGCTCTATTAGTATAGGAGATACCTGAAAACATATCACACTTTTCATCATAGTGCTTTTACCAATGCATAAAATGCATGGAGAAGTCATTTCGAATGACTGGTCCTCAGTGTTGTGAGAACGATGACTGGTTAAAATTTTTGGTGGTTTCTTGTTCAGTCCATAGGCCTACATCATGTGGCAAACCGGTGAGCATGTGGCTCTATTAGTATAGGAGATACCTGAAAACATATCACACTTTTCATCATAGTGCTTTTACCAATGCATAAAATGCATGGAGAAGTCATTTCGAATGACTGGTCCTCAGTGTTGTGAGAACGATGACTGGTTAAAATTTTTGGTGGTTTCTTGTTCAGTCCATAGGCCTACATCATGTGGCAAACCGGGGAGCATGTGGCTCTATTAGTATAGGAGATACCTGAAAACATATCACACTTTTCATCATAGTGCTTTTACCAATGCATAAAATGCATGGAGAAGTCATTTCGAATGACTGGTCCTCAGTGTTGTGAGAACGATGACTGGTTAAAATTTTTGGTGGTTTCTTGTTCAGTCCATAGGCCTACATCATGTGGCAAACCGGTGAGCATGTGGCTCTATTAGTATAGGAGATACCTGAAAACATATCACACTTTTCATCATAGTGCTTTTACCAATGCATAAAATGCATGGAGAAGTCATTTCGAATGACTGGTCCTCAGTGTTGTGAGAACGATGACTGGTTAAAATTTTTGGTGGTTTCTTGTTCAGTCCATAGGCCTACATCATGTGGCAAACCGGTGAGCATGTGGCTCTATTAGTATAGGAGATACCTGAAAACATATCACACTTTTCATCATAGTGCTTTTACCAATGCATAAAATGCATGGAGAAGTCATTTCGAATGACTGGTCCTCAGTGTTGTGAGAACGATGACTGGTTAAAATTTTTGCTGGTTTCTTGTTCAGTCCATAGGCCTACATCATGTGGCAAACCGGTGAGCATGTGGCTCTATTAGTATAGGAGATACCTGAAAACATATCACACTTTTCATCATAGTGCTTTTACCAATGCATAAAATGCATGGAGAAGTCATTTCGAATGACTGGTCCTCAGTGTTGTGAGAACGATGACTGGTTAAAATTTTTGGTGGTTTCTTGTTCAGTCCATAGGCCTACATCATGTGGCAAACCGGTGAGCATGTGGCTCTATTAGTATAGGAGATACCTGGAAACATATCACACTTTTCATCATAGTGCTTTTACCAATGCATAAAATGCATGGAGAAGTCATTTCAAATGACTGGTCCTCAGTGTTGTGAGAACGATGACTGGTTAAAATTTTTGGTGGTTTCTTGTTCAGTCCATAGGCTTACATCATGTGGCAAACCGGTGAGCATGTGGCTCTATTAGTATAGGAGATACCTGAAAACATATCACACTTTTCATCATAGTGCTTTTACCAATGCATAAAATGCATGGAGAAGTCATTTCGAATGACTGGTCCTCAGTGTTGTGAGAACGATGACTGGTTAAAATTTTTGGTGGTTTCTTGTTCAGTCCATAGGCCTACATCATGTGGCAAACCTGTGAGCATGTGGCTCTATTAGTATAGGAGATACCTGAAAACATATCACAGTTTTCATCATAGTGCTTTTACCAATGCATAAAATGCATGGAGAAGTCATTTCGAATGACTGGTCCTCAGTGTTGTGAGAACGATGACTGGTTAAAATTTTTGGTGGTTTCTTGTTCAGTCCATAGGCCTACATCATGTGGCAAACCGGTGAGCATGTGGCTCTATTAGTATAGGAGATACCTGAAAACATATCACACTTTTCATCATAGTGCTTTTACCAATGCATAAAATGCATGGAGAAGTCATTTCGAATGACTGGTCCTCAGTGTTGTGAGAACGATGACTGGTTAAAATTTTTGGTGGTTTCTTGTTCAGTCCATAGGCCTACATCATGTGGCAAACCGGTGAGCATGTGGCTCTATTAGTATAGGAGATACCTGAAAACATATCACACTTTTCATCATAGTGCTTTTACCAATGCATAAAATGCATGGAGAAGTCATTTCGAATGACTGGTCCTCAGTGTTGTGAGAACGATGACTGGTTAAAATTTTTGGTGGTTTCTTGTTCAGTCCATAGGCCTACATCATGTGGCAAACCGGTGAGCATGTGGCTCTATTAGTATAGGAGATACCTGAAAACATATCACACTTTTCATCATAGTGCTTTTACCAATGCATAAAATGCATGGAGAAGTCATTTCGAATGACTGGTCCTCAGTGTTGTGAGAACGATGACTGGTTAAAATTTTTGGTGGTTTCTTGTTCAGTCCATAGGCCTACATCATGTGGCAAACCGGTGAGCATGTGGCTCTATTAGTATAGGAGATACCTGAAAACATATCACACTTTTCATCATAGTGCTTTTACCAATGCATAAAATGCATGGAGAAGTCATTTCGAATGACTGGTCCTCAGTGTTGTGAGAACGATGACTGGTTAAAATTTTTGGTGGTTTCTTGTTCAGTCCATAGGCCTACATCATGTGGCAAACCGGTGAGCATGTGGCTCTATTAGTATAGGAGATACCTGAAAACATATCACACTTTTCATCATAGTGCTTTTACCAATGCATAAAATGCATGGAGAAGTCATTTCGAATGACTGGTCCTCAGTGTTGTGAGAACGATGACTGGTTAAAATTTTTGGTGGTTTCTTGTTCAGTCCATAGGCCTACATCATGTGGCAAACCGGTGAGCATGTGGTTCTATTAGTATAGGAGATACCTGAAAACATATCACACTTTTCATCATAGTGCTTTTACCAATGCATAAAATGCATGGAGAAGTCATTTCGAATGACTGGTCCTCAGTGTTGTGAGAACGATGACTGGTTAAAATTTTTGGTGGTTTCTTGTTCAGTCCATAGGCCTACATCATGTGGCAAACCGGTGAGCATGTGGCTCTATTAGTATAGGAGATACCTGAAAACATATCACACTTTTCATCATAGTGCTTTTACCAATGCATAAAATGCATGGAGAAGTCATTTCGAATGACTGGTCCTCAGTGTTGTGAGAACGATGACTGGTTAAAATTTTTGGTGGTTTCTTGTTCAGTCCATAGGCCTACATCATGTGGCAAACCGGTGAGCATGTGGCTCTATTAGTATAGGAGATACCTGGAAACATATCACACTTTTCATCATAGTGCTTTTACCAATGCATAAAATGCATGGAGAAGTCATTTCAAATGACTGGTCCTCAGTGTTGTGAGAACCATGACTGGTTAAAATTTTTGGTGGTTTCTTGTTCAGTCCATAGGCTTACATCATGTGGCAAACCGGTGAGCATGTGGCTCTATTAGTATAGGAGATACCTGAAAACATATCACACTTTTCATCATAGTGCTTTTACCAATGCATAAAATGCATGGAGAAGTCATTTCGAATGACTGGTCCTCAGTGTTGTGAGAACGATGACTGGTTAAAATTTTTGGTGGTTTCTTGTTCAGTCCATAGGCCTACATCATGTGGCAAACCTGTGAGCATGTGGCTCTATTAGTATAGGAGATACCTGAAAACATATCACAGTTTTCATCATAGTGCTTTTACCAATGCATAAAATGCATGGAGAAGTCATTTCGAATGACTGGTCCTCAGTGTTGTGAGAACGATGACTGGTTAAAATTTTTGGTGGTTTCTTGTTCAGTCCATAGGCCTACATCATGTGGCAAACCGGTGAGCATGTGGCTCTATTAGTATAGGAGATACCTGAAAACATATCACACTTTTCATCATAGTGCTTTTACCAATGCATAAAATGCATGGAGAAGTCATTTCGAATGACTGGTCCTCAGTGTTGTGAGAACGATGACTGGTTAAAATTTTTGGTGGTTTCTTGTTCAGTCCATAGGCCTACATCATGTGGCAAACCGGTGAGCATGTGGCTCTATTAGTATAGGAGATACCTGAAAACATATCACACTTTTCATCATAGTGCTTTTACGAATGCATAAAATGCATGGAGAAGTCATTTCGAATGACTGGTCCTCAGTGTTGTGAGAACGATGACTGGTTAAAATTTTTGGTGGTTTCTTGTTCAGTCCATAGGCCTACATCATGTGGCAAACCGGTGAGCATGTGGCTCTATTAGTATAGGAGATACCTGAAAACATATCACACTTTTCATCATAGTGCTTTTACCAATGCATAAAATGCATGGAGAAGTCATTTCGAATGACTGGTCCTCAGTGTTGTGAGAACAATGACTGGTTAAAATTTTTGGTGGTTTCTTGTTCAGTCCATAGGCCTACATCATGTGGCAAACCGGTGAGCATGTGGCTCTATTAGTATAGGAGATACCTGAAAACATATCACACTTTTCATCATAGTGCTTTTACCAATGCATAAAATGCATGGAGAAGTCATTTCGAATGACTGGTCCTCAGTGTTGTGAGAACGATGACTGGTTAAAATTTTTGGTGGTTTCTTGTTCAGTCCATAGGCCTACATCATGTGGCAAACCGGTGAGCATGTGGCTCTATTAGTATAGGAGATACCTGAAAACATATCACACTTTTCATCATAGTGCTTTTACCAATGCATAAAATGCATGGAGAAGTCATTTCGAATGACTGGTCCTCAGTGTTGTGAGAACGATGACTGGTTAAAATTTTTGGTGGTTTCTTGTTCAGTCCATAGGCCTACATCATGTGGCAAACCGGTGAGCATGTGGCTCTATTAGTATAGGAGATACCTGAAAACATATCACACTTTTCATCATAGTGCTTTTACCAATGCATAAAATGCATGGAGAAGTCATTTCGAATGACTGGTCCTCAGTGTTGTGAGAACGATGACTGGTGAAAATTTTTGGTGGTTTCTTGTTCAGTCCATAGGCCTACATCATGTGGCAAACCGGTGAGCATGTGGCTCTATTAGTATAGGAGATACCTGAAAACATATCACACTTTTCATCATAGTGCTTTTACCAATGCATAAAATGCATGGAGAAGTCATTTCGAATGACTGGTCCTCAGTGTTGTGAGAACGATGACTGGTTAAAATTTTTGGTGGTTTCTTGTTCAGTCCATAGGCTTACATCATGTGGCAAACCGGTGAGCATGTGGCTCTATTAGTATAGGAGATACCTGAAAACATATCACACTTTTCATCATAGTGCTTTTACCAATGCATAAAATGCATGGAGAAGTCATTTCAAATGACTGGTCCTCAGTGTTGTGAGAACGATGACTGGTTAAAATTTTTGGTGGTTTCTTGTTCAGTCCATAGGCTTACATCATGTGGCAAACCGGTGAGCATGTGGCTCTATTAGTATAGGAGATACCTGAAAACATATCACACTTTTCATCATAGTGCTTTTACCAATGCATAAAATGCATGGAGAAGTCATTTCGAATGACTGGTCCTCAGTGTTGTGAGAACGATGACTGGTTAAAATTTTTGGTGGTTTCTTGTTCAGTCCATAGGCCTACATCATGTGGCAAACCTGTGAGCATGTGGCTCTATTAGTATAGGAGATACCTGAAAACATATCACAGTTTTCATCATAGTGCTTTTACCAATGCATAAAATGCATGGAGAAGTCATTTCGAATGACTGGTCCTCAGTGTTGTGAGAACGATGACTGGTTAAAATTTTTGGTGGTTTCTTGTTCAGTCCATAGGCCTACATCATGTGGCAAACCGGTGAGCATGTGGCTCTATTAGTATAGGAGATACCTGAAAACATATCACACTTTTCATCATAGTGCTTTTACCAATGCATAAAATGCATGGAGAAGTCATTTCGAATGACTGGTCCTCAGTGTTGTGAGAACGATGACTGGTTAAAATTTTTGGTGGTTTCTTGTTCAGTCCATAGGCCTACATCATGTGGCAAACCGGTGAGCATGTGGCTCTATTAGTATAGGAGATACCTGAAAACATATCACACTTTTCATCATAGTGCTTTTACCAATGCATAAAATGCATGGAGAAGTCATTTCGAATGACTGGTCCTCAGTGTTGTGAGAACGATGACTGGTTAAAATTTTTGGTGGTTTCTTGTTCAGTCCATAGGCCTACATCATGTGGCAAACCGGTGAGCATGTGGCTCTATTAGTATAGGAGATACCTGAAAACATATCACACTTTTCATCATAGTGCTTTTACCAATGCATAAAATGCATGGAGAAGTCATTTCGAATGACTGGTCCTCAGTGTTGTGAGAACGATGACTGGTTAAAATTTTTGGTGGTTTCTTGTTCAGTCCATAGGCCTACATCATGTGGCAAACCGGTGAGCATGTGGCTCTATTAGTATAGGAGATACCTGAAAACATATCACACTTTTCATCATAGTGCTTTTACCAATGCATAAAATGCATGGAGAAGTCATTTCGAATGACTGGTCCTCAGTGTTGTGAGAACAATGACTGGTTAAAATTTTTGGTGGTTTCTTGTTCAGTCCATAGGCCTACATCATGTGGCAAACCGGTGAGCATGTGGCTCTATTAGTATAGGAGATACCTGAAAACATATCACACTTTTCATCATAGTGCTTTTACCAATGCATAAAATGCATGGAGAAGTCATTTCGAATGACTGGTCCTCAGTGTTGTGAGAACGATGACTGGTTAAAATTTTTGGTGGTTTCTTGTTCAGTCCATAGGCCTACATCATGTGGCAAACCGGTGAGCATGTGGCTCTATTAGTATAGGAGATACCTGAAAACATATCACACTTTTCATCATAGTGCTTTTACCAATGCATAAAATGCATGGAGAAGTCATTTCGAATGACTGGTCCTCAGTGTTGTGAGAACGATGACTGGTTAAAATTTTTGGTGGTTTCTTGTTCAGTCCATAGGCCTACATCATGTGGCAAACCGGTGAGCATGTGGCTCTATTAGTATAGGAGATACCTGAAAACATATCACACTTTTCATCATAGTGCTTTTACCAATGCATAAAATGCATGGAGAAGTTATTTCGAATGACTGGTCCTCAGTGTTGTGAGAACGATGACTGGTGAAAATTTTTGGTGGTTTCTTGTTCAGTCCATAGGCCTACATCATGTGGCAAACCGGTGAGCATGTGGCTCTATTAGTATAGGAGATACCTGAAAACATATCACACTTTTCATCATAGTGCTTTCACCAATGCATAAAATGCATGGAGAAGTCATTTCGAATGACTGGTCCTCAGTGTTGTGAGAACGATGACTGGTTAAAATTTTTGGTGGTTTCTTCTTCAGTCCATAGGCCTACATCATGTGGCAAACCGGTGAGCATGTGGCTCTATTAGTATAGGAGATACCTGAAAACATATCACACTTTTCATCATAGTGCTTTTACCAATGCATAAAATGCATGGAGAAGTCATTTCGAATGACTGGTCCTCAGTGTTGTGAGAACGATGACTGGTTAAAATTTTTGGTGGTTTCTTGTTCAGTCCATAGGCCTACATCATGTGGCAAACCGGTGAGCATGTGGCTCTATTAGTATAGGAGATACCTGAAAACATATCACACTTTTCATCATAGTGCTTTTACCAATACATAAAATGCATGGAGAAGTCATTTCGAATGACTGGTCCTCAGTGTTGTGAGAACGATGACTGGTTAAAATTTTTGGTGGTTTCTTGTTCAGTCCATAGGCGTACATCATGTGGCAAACCGGTGAGCATGTGGCTCTATTAGTATAGGAGATACCTGAAAACATATCACACTTTTCATCATAGTGCTTTTACCAATGCATAAAATGCATGGAGAAGTCATTTCGAATGACTGGTCCTCAGTGTTGTGAGGACGATGACTGGTTAAAATTTTTGGTGGTTTCTTGTTCAGTCCATAGGCCTACATCATGTGGCAAACCGGTGAGCATGTGGCTCTATTAGTATAGGAGATACCTGAAAACATATCACACTTTTCATCATAGTGCTTTTACCAATGCATAAAATGCATGGAGAAGTCATTTCGAATGACTGGTCCTCAGTGTTGTGAGAAAGATGACTGGTTAAAATTTTTGTGGTTTCTTGTTCAGTCCATAGGCCTACATCATGTGGCAAACCGGTGAGCATGTGGCTCTATTAGTATAGGAGATACCTGAAAACATATCACACTTTTCATCATAGTGCTTTTACCAATGCATAAAATGCATGGAGAAGTCATTTCGAATGACTGGTCCTCAGTGTTGTGAGAACGATGACTGGTTAAAATTTTTGGTGGTTTCTTGTTCAGTCCATAGGCCTACATCATGTGGCAAACCGGTGAGCATGTGGCTCTATTAGTATAGGAGATACCTGAAAACATATCACACTTTTCATCATAGTGCTTTTACCAATGCATAAAATGCATGGAGAAGTCATTTCGAATGACTGGTCCTCAGTGTTGTGAGAACGATGACTGGTTAAAATTTTTGGTGGTTTCTTGTTCAGTCCATAGGCCTACATCATGTGGCAAACCGGTGAGCATGTGGCTCTATTAGTATAGGAGATACCTGAAAACATATCACACTTTTCATCATAGTGCATTTACCAATGCATAAAATGCATGGAGAAGTCATTTCGAATGACTGGTCCTCAGTGTTGTGAGAACGACGACTGGTTAAAATTTTTGGTGGTTTCTTGTTCAGTCCATAGGCCTACATCATGTGGCAAACCGGTGAGCATGTGGCTCTATTAGTATAGGAGATACCTGAAAACATATCACACTTTTCATCATAGTGCTTTTACCAATACATAAAATGCATGGAGAAGTCATTTCGAATGACTGGTCCTCCGTGTTGTGAGAACGATGACTGGTTAAACTTTTTGGTGGTTTCTTGTTCAGTCCATAGGCCTACATCATGTGGCAAACCGGTGAGCATGTGGCTCTATTAGTATAGGAGATACCTGAAAACATATCACACTTTTCATCATAGTGCTTTTACCAATGCATAAAATGCATGGAGAAGTCATTTCGAATGACTGGTCCTCAGTGTTGTGAGGACGACGACTGGTTAAAATTTTTGGTGGTTTCTTGTTCAGTCCATAGGCCTACATCATGTGGCAAACCGGTGAGCATGTGGCTCTATTAGTATAGGAGATACCTGAAAACATATCACACTTTTCATCATAGTGCTTTTACCAATGCATAAAATGCATGGAGAAGTCATTTCGAATGACTGGTCCTCAGTGTTGTGAGAACGATGACTGGTTAAAATTTTTGGTGGTTTCTTGTTCAGTCCATAGGCCTACATCATGTGGCAAACCGGTGAGCATGTGGCTCTATTAGTATAGGAGATACCTGAAAACATATCACACTTTTCATCATAGTGCTTTTACCAATGCATAAAATGCATGGAGAAGTCATTTCGAATGACTGGTCCTCAGTGTTGTGAGAAAGATGACTGGTTAAAATTTTTGGTGGTTTCTTGTTCAGTCCATAGGCCTACATCATGTGGCAAACCGGTGAGCATGTGGCTCTATTAGTATAGGAGATACCTGAAAACATATCACACTTTTCATCATAGTGCTTTTACCAATGCATAAAATGCATGGAGAAGTCATTTCGAATGACTGGTCCTCAGTGTTGTGAGAACGATGACTGGTTAAAATTTTTGGTGGTTTCTTGTTCAGTCCATAGGCCTACATCATGTGGCAAACCGGTGAGCATGTGGCTCTATTAGTATAGGAGATACCTGAAAACATATCACACTTTTCATCATAGTGCTTTTACCAATGCATAAAATGCATGGAGAAGTCATTTCGAATGACTGGTCCTCAGTGTTGTGAGAAAGATGACTGGTTAAAATTTTTGGTGGTTTCTTGTTCAGTCCATAGGCCTACATCATGTGGCAAACCGGTGAGCATGTGGCTCTATTAGTATAGGAGATACCTGAAAACATATCACACTTTTCATCATAGTGCTTTTACCAATGCATAAAATGCATGGAGAAGTCATTTCGAATGACTGGTCCTCAGTGTTGTGAGAACGATGACTGGTTAAAATTTTTGGTGGTTTCTTGTTCAGTCCATAGGCCTACATCATGTGGCAAACCGGTGAGCATGTGGCTCTATTAGTATAGGAGATACCTGAAAACATATCACACTTTTCATCATAGTGCTTTTACCAATGCATAAAATGCATGGAGAAGTCATTTCGAATGACTGGTCCTCAGTGTTGTGAGAACGATGACTGGTTAAAATTTTTGGTGGTTTCTTGTTCAGTCCATAGGCCTACATCATGTGGCAAACCGGTGAGCATGTGGCTCTATTAGTATAGGAGATACCTGAAAACATATCACACTTTTCATCATAGTGCTTTTACCAATGCATAAAATGCATGGAGAAGTCATTTCGAATGACTGGTCCTCAGTGTTGTGAGAACGATGACTGGTTAAAATTTTTGGTGGTTTCTTGTTCAGTCCATAGGCCTACATCATGTGGCAAACCGGTGAGCATGTGGCTCTATTAGTATAGGAGATACCTGAAAACATATCACACTTTTCATCATAGTGCTTTTACCAATGCATAAAATGCATGGAGAAGTCATTTCGAATGACTGGTCCTCAGTGTTGTGAGAACGATGACTGGTTAAAATTTTTGGTGGTTTCTTGTTCAGTCCATAGGCCTACATCATGTGGCAAACCGGTGAGCATGTGGCTCTATTAGTATAGGAGATACCTGAAAACATATCACACTTTTCATCATAGTGCTTTTACCAATGCATAAAATGCATGGAGAAGTCATTTCGAATGACTGGTCCTCAGTGTTGTGAGAACGATGACTGGTTAAAATTTTTGGTGGTTTCTTGTTCATTCCATAGGCCTACATCATGTGGCAAACCGGTGAGCATGTGGCTCTATTAGTATAGGAGATACCTGAAAACATATCACACTTTTCATCATAGTGCTTTTACCAATGCATAAAATGCATGGAGAAGTCATTTCGAATGACTGGTCCTCAGTGTTGTGAGAACGATGACTGGTTAAAATTTTTGGTGGTTTCTTGTTCAGTCCATAGGCCTACATCATGTGGCAAACCGGTGAGCATGTGGCTCTATTAGTATAGGAGATACCTGAAAACATATCACACTTTTCATCATAGTGCTTTTACCAATGCATAAAATGCATGGAGAAGTCATTTCGAATGACTGGTCCTCAGTGTTGTGAGAACGATGACTGGTTAAAATTTTTTGGTGGTTTCTTGTTCAGTCCATAGGCCTACATCATGTGGCAAACCGGTGAGCATGTGGCTCTATTAGTATAGGAGATACCTGAAAACATATCACACTTTTCATCATAGTGCTTTTACCAATGCATAAAATGCATGGAGAAGTCATTTCGAATGACTGGTCCTCAGTGTTGTGAGAACGATGACTGGTTAAAATTTTTGGTGGTTTCTTGTTCAGTCCATAGGCCTACATCATGTGGCAAACCGGTGAGCATGTGGCTCTATTAGTATAGGAGATACCTCAAAACATATCACACTTTTCATCATAGTGCTTTTACCAATGCATAAAATGCATGGAGAAGTCATTTCGAATGACTGGTCCTCAGTGTTGTGAGAACGATGACTGGTTAAAATTTTTGGTGGTTTCGGGGGCGTGGCTTGCTAGGGATAGGGAGCAGACCTGTGTCACAGGAGCTCCTGTTAAATCCCTTAATATCAGCGGCAATTATCATACATTTCGGGAAGAAACTGCACACAACTTTATTTAAGGGTGTTCAGGACCAGGACACATCATGAAAAAGGCGACTTTAAAGAAGGCACAAGCATTCCAGAGACATTTGGAACCCTGCAGCGGCCCTGCTGCAGGCCTGCGTGCACAAGAGGACAAGAGGCAGCACACATCGGTGCTACCAATTCCCAGGCCAGTCTCAGCCATGGTGAGACCCCGGGATAAGCCCCCGTCTACAGCGGCTCCCGCACTGAAATATGCGGGACCCACTGGTATCCCCACAAGAATCGGCGCTACCGCTACAGGTAGGCCCAAAGCCGCGGCCTCGCCTGAGCCGGCGAGGCCGAGAAGCAGGAGAGGGGAGGAGTCCCCGTCCATGGATCCGCCCACAGCTCCGCCCGCGTCGCGCGGCGACTCTGCTCCAGGAGGACGGAGCCGCAGCGTGACTGCGGGGAAGACATCGGACGAGCCAGCGCTACAGCTGGCTCATGCTGCGGGAACTCCAGGACCCTCCGATCCACGCTCCCGAGCAGGAACAACCTTCAGATCCAGACCCGGAGCCGCGACCTTACATGAGCCGGTGAAGCCGGGGAGAAGGGAAGGAGAAAAAGCCCCGCCCCAAACTCCGCCCACGGGACACAGCGGCCCCGATCGCAGAGAAGAAAAGCCGGGTAAGCTAATGTCACTAAGGGCTCCCGCACTGAAGCCCCCGGGACCCCCCACACAGGCTGACGTGATTCCTATTGCTAAAAGCGAAACTACAGCCCTGTCTGTGGTTGCGGGGAAGAGGAGAGGGAGGGGAGACGAGGCCCCGCCCACACAACACGGCGGTCTCGCTTCTAAAGAACTGAGCCCTGGCCCAGCTACAGGAACGACTTCGGGTGGGCTCTTCCCAAAAGCGGTTCCCAACATAAAGTCCCATAAACCCTCTGCCTCATTCATGCAAACCGGCGCGTCTCCCAGTATTAAAGTCAGAAGCACAGCCCTGCACAAGCTGGTGGAGACGGGGAACAGAAGGGAAGATGAAACCCCGCCCACAACTCCTCACATAGATCACAGAGACACTGCAGCTAAGAATGTAAAGAGACAGACTGCCAGTCGTCCATTAAACTACGATGCCCCAGTGTTCGTGCCTCAATCTAGTCCCCAGGGAATAAAGAAACATCAGGCCACCGACCCCAGAATAACGCCACCTAAACTAGATGGAGTGGCACAGAGGGATCATTGCTTGCAAGACGCACCATTACAGGGACCTAATAGCAGCATCAATCAGGGGGAGGAGAACTCCACCATAGAAACGACATGCTCTTTTCCCAGGGTCACTAAGGGGGTGAAAGCTACAGAAGGATCCCCCACTACAATATTCATAGACAAGGTGATGAAAGCCTTCTGCGACAGTCTTAATAAAAGAATGGAGGAACACTTCTCAATCTCTTTTAATCCGCCAAACACTGGACTTTCCCGTACGGATATTGCATCAGAGTCATACATAGAGAACGCGCTGTCATCCATTGCGGAAAGCTTGGATTCCTCCTCGTCCTCATCTTCCTCAAGATCCTCCCTCTGCGAGTACTCCTCACATACTCATGATTTATACGAACCCTCTACTCACCCTTCAGCCAGCAGCATGGAGGATTTTTCCCTTGAGAGCTGCGACTTCCCCCACCCAGATCTTTCTCCAACCCCTCCTATGTCCTCAGCCCTACTAGAAAGCCTGCAAAAAGACATAGACTCCCTCAAAAGTAACATGGCGACTCTCGAAGACCATAGACGCAGAAACAATGTAAAAATTAGGGGTGTCCCGGAGTCTATTAAACCCCCTCACCTGAAAAACTATATTCTCAGAATGATCTGTAAATTCTTCCCTGACGTCAACGAACCCAATATCATAGAAAGAGTCTACCGAATCAAAAGACCTGTGTCCCTCCCAGCAGACGTACCAAGAGACATAATTGTCTCCTTTTTCCCAGCCTGGGTCAGGGGTAAACTGTTTGACCTCTCCTCCGAAAAAAGCTTTTTGACTTCCTCTTACGGCCACCTAACATTCTTCAGAGACTTGTCCAAAATCACTTTGAAAAAGCGAAGAGATTTTTCTTCTGTCACTCAGGAGCTCCGGAGGTCTCACTTTGCTTATTCATGGTCACCTTCCTCCACTCTTTTGGTGAAACTCCTGTCCGGAATTGTACATATTGCAGCACCAGAGGAGGGCACGACCTTTCTGAAGCGTCATGGATTGAATTCTTCTAGAGCCTCCAATAGTCCTACTTGACTCCGTCCCACATATAAAAGCTGACAAGTTAAAACTACATGCATTCCCAATAATTAGCTTTGATATTGAGCCAGACTTTCTATGCCCACAGTCACAGGACCACTTAAGGGTGCTCCTGTATATGATAATCTACCATTTACTATATATCAAGCTTAAAGTCCATGACGGGCATTCATATTCATAACCTAATACTTACTGGTTACTAGATGTGTACTTAGCAATTTCATACAAAGCGTTACGGCATTTTCATAACCTACTTTCAAATGTTTATTTAGCGAATCGATGCAAAACATTTCTCATGCCAATCTTATAGTACGACAGCATTAGATGTTTAATTCACGTACCTCTACAAACCACCATCCATGCTATTTTCTTAGCCTACTATGTTACTTCACTTTGCTATTATGTCTACACTAATCTACTACATGAACGCCTGTCTCCCCTATTGCTATAGGGGCTTATTTTCCCCTACTTCCACATCCCACCCTTCCCCTCCGTCCCTTCCTAACTTATCCTTCCCGGTTAAAATGTTATAATTCCCAATAAAAATTATTTGGAAAAAAAAAAAAAATTTTTGGTGGTTTCTTGTTCAGTCCATAGGCCTACATCATGTGGCAAACCGGTGAGCATGTGGCTCTATTAGTATAGGAGATACCTGAAAACATATCACACTTTTCATCATAGTGCTTTTACCAATGAATAAAATGCATGGAGAAGTCATTTCGAATGACTGGTCCTCAGTGTTGTGAGAACGATGACTGGTTAAAATTTTTGGTGGTTTCTTGTTCAGTCCATAGGCCTACATCATGTGGCAAACCGGTGAGCATGTGGCTCTATTAGTATAGGAGATACCTGAAAACATATCACACTTTTCATCATAGTGCTTTTACCAATGCATAAAATGCATGGAGAAGTCATTTCGAATGACTGGTCCTCAGTGTTGTGAGAACGATGACTGGTTAAAATTTTTGGTGGTTTCTTGTTCAGTCCATAGGCCTACATCATGTGGCAAACCGGTGAGCATGTGGCTCTATTAGTATAGGAGATACCTGAAAACATATCACACTTTTCATCATAGTGCTTTTACCAATGAATAAAATGCATGGAGAAGTCATTTCGAATGACTGGTCCTCAGTGTTGTGAGAACGATGACTGGTTAAAATTTTTGGTGGTTTCTTGTTCAGTCCATAGGCCTACATCATGTGGCAAACCGGTGAGCATGTGGCTCTATTAGTATAGGAGATACCTGAAAACATATCACACTTTTCATCATAGTGCTTTTACCAATGCATAAAATGCATGGAGAAGTCATTTCGAATGACTGGTCCTCAGTGTTGTGAGAACGATGACTGGTTAAAATTTTTGGTGGTTTCTTGTTCAGTCCATAGGCCTACATCATGTGGCAAACCGGTGAGCATGTGGCTCTATTAGTATAGGAGATACCTGAAAACATATCACACTTTTCATCATAGTGCTTTTACCAATGAATAAAATGCATGGAGAAGTCATTTCGAATGACTGGTCCTCAGTGTTGTGAGAACGATGACTGGTTAAAATTTTTGGTGGTTTCTTGTTCAGTCCATAGGCCTACATCATGTGGCAAACCGGTGAGCATGTGGCTCTATTAGTATAGGAGATACCTGAAAACATATCACACTTTTCATCATAGTGCTTTTACCAATGCATAAAATGCATGGAGAAGTCATTTCGAATGACTGGTCCTCAGTGTTGTGAGAACGATGACTGGTTAAAATTTTTGGTGGTTTCTTGTTCAGTCCATAGGCCTACATCATGTGGCAAACCGGTGAGCATGTGGCTCTATTAGTATAGGAGATACCTGAAAACATATCACACTTTTCATCATAGTGCTTTTACCAATGAATAAAATGCATGGAGAAGTCATTTCGAATGACTGGTCCTCAGTGTTGTGAGAACGATGACTGGTTAAAATTTTTGGTGGTTTCTTGTTCAGTCCATAGGCCTACATCATGTGGCAAACCGGTGAGCATGTGGCTCTATTAGTATAGGAGATACCTGAAAACATATCACACTTTTCATCATAGTGCTTTTACCAATGCATAAAATGCATGGAGAAGTCATTTCGAATGACTGGTCCTCAGTGTTGTGAGAACGATGAATGGTTAAAATTTTTGGTGGTTTCTTGTTCAGTCCATAGGCCTACATCATGTGGCAAACCGGTGAGCATGTGGCTCTATTAGTATAGGAGATACCTGAAAACATATCACACTTTTCATCATAGTGCTTTTACCAATGCATAAAATGCATGGAGAAGTCATTTCGAATGACTGGTCCTCAGTGTTGTGAGAACGATGACTGGTTAAAATTTTTGGTGGTTTCTTGTTCAGTCCATAGGCCTACATCATGTGGCAAACCGGTGAGCATGTGGCTCTATTAGTATAGGAGATACCTGAAAACATATCACACTTTTCATCATAGTGCTTTTACCAATGCATAAAATGCATGGAGAAGTCATTTCGAATGACTGGTCCTCAGTGTTGTGAGAACGATGACTGGTTAAAATTTTTGGTGGTTTCTTGTTCAGTCCATAGGCCTACATTATGTGGCAAACCGGTGAGCATGTGGCTCTATTAGTATAGGAGATACCTGAAAACATATCACACTTTTCATCATAGTGCTTTTACCAATGCATAAAATGCATGGAGAAGTCATTTCGAATGACTGGTCCTCAGTGTTGTGAGAACGATGACTGGTTAAAATTTTTGGTGGTTTCTTGTTCAGTCCATAGGCCTACATCATGTGGCAAACCGGTGAGCATGTAGCTCTATTAGTATAGGAGATACCTGAAAACATATCACACTTTTCATCATAGTGCTTTTACCAATGCATAAAATGCATGGAGAAGTCATTTCGAATGACTGGTCCTCAGTGTTGTGAGAACGATGACTGGTTAAAATTTTTGGTGGTTTCTTGTTCAGTCCATAGGCCTACATCATGTGGCAAACCGGTGAGCATGTGGCTCTATTAGTATAGGAGATACCTGAAAACATATCACACTTTTCATCATAGTGCTTTTACCAATGCATAAAATGCATGGAGAAGTCATTTCGAATGACTGGTCCTCAGTGTTGTGAGAACGATGACTGGTTAAAATTTTTGGTGGTTTCTTGTTCAGTCCATAGGCCTACATCATGTGGCAAACCGGTGAGCATGTGGCTCTATTAGTATAGGAGATACCTGAAAACATATCACACTTTTCATCATAGTGCTTTTACCAATGCATAAAATGCATGGAGAAGTCATTTCGAATGACTGGTCCTCGGTGTTGTGAGAACGATGACTGGTTAAAATTTTTGGTGGTTTCTTGTTCAGTCCATAGGCCTACATCATGTGGCAAACCGGTGAGCATGTGGCTCTATTAGTATAGGAGATACCTGAAAACATATCACACTTTTCATCATAGTGCTTTTACCAATGCATAAAATGCATGGAGAAGTCATTTCGAATGACTGGTTCTCAGTGTTGTGAGAACGATGACTGGTTAAAATTTTTGGTGGTTTCTTGTTCAGTCCATAGGCCTACATCATGTGGCAAACCGGTGAGCATGTGGCTCTATTAGTATAGGAGATACCTGAAAACATATCACACTTTTCATCATAGTGCTTTTACCAATGCATAAAATGCATGGAGAAGTCATTTCGAATGACTGGTCCTCGGTGTTGTGAGAACGATGACTGGTTAAAATTTTTGGTGGTTTCTTGTTCAGTCCATAGGCCTACATCATGTGGCAAACCGGTGAGCATGTGGCTCTATTAGTATAGGAGATACCTGAAAACATATCACACTTTTCATCATAGTGCTTTTACCAATGCATAAAATGCATGGAGAAGTCATTTCGAATGACTGGTCCTCAGTGTTGTGAGAACGATGACTGGTTAAAATTTTTGGTGGTTTCTTGTTCAGTCCATAGGCCTACATCATGTGGCAAACCGGTGAGCATGTGGCTCTATTAGTATAGGAGATACCTGAAAACATATCACACTTTTCATCATAGTGCTTTTACCAATGCATAAAATGCATGGAGAAGTCATTTCGAATGACTGGTCCTCAGTGTTGTGAGAACGATGACTGGTTAAAATTTTTGGTGGTTTCTTGTTCAGTCCATAGGCCTACATCATGTGGCAAACCGGTGAGCATGTGGCTCTATTAGTATAGGAGATACCTGAAAACATATCACACTTTTCATCATAGTGCTTTTACCAATGCATAAAATGCATGGAGAAGTCATTTCGAATGACTGGTCCTCGGTGTTGTGAGAACGATGACTGGTTAAAATTTTTGGTGGTTTCTTGTTCAGTCCATAGGCCTACATCATGTGGCAAACCGGTGAGCATGTGGCTCTATTAGTATAGGAGATACCTGAAAACATATCACACTTTTCATCATAGTGCTTTTACCAATGCATAAAATGCATGGAGAAGTCATTTCGAATGACTGGTCCTCAGTGTTGTGAGAACGATGACTGGTTAAAATTTTTGGTGGTTTCTTGTTCAGTCCATAGGCCTACATCATGTGGCAAACCGGTGAGCATGTGGCTCTATTAGTATAGGAGATACCTGAAAACATATCACACTTTTCAATCATAGTGCTTTTACCAATGCATAAAATGCATGGAGAAGTCATTTCGAATGACTGGTCCTCAGTGTTGTGAGAACGATGACTGGTTAAAATTTTTGGTGGTTTCTTGTTCAGTCCATAGGCCTACATCATGTGGCAAACCGGTGAGCATGTGGCTCTATTAGTATAGGAGATACCTGAAAACATATCACACTTTTCATCATAGTGCTTTTACCAATGCATAAAATGCATGGAGAAGTCATTTCGAATGACTGGTCCTCAGTGTTGTGAGAACGATGACTGGTTAAAATTTTTGGTGGTTTCTTGTTCAGTCCATAGGCCTACATCATGTGGCAAACCGGTGAGCATGTGGCTCTATTAGTATAGGAGATACCTGAAAACATATCACACTTTTCATCATAGTGCTTTTACCAATGAATAAAATGCATGGAGAAGTCATTTCGAATGACTGGTCCTCAGTGTTGTGAGAACGATGACTGGTTAAAATTTTTGGTGGTTTCTTGTTCAGTCCATAGGCCTACATCATGTGGCAAACCGGTGAGCATGTGGCTCTATTAGTATAGGAGATACCTGAAAACATATCACACTTTTCATCATAGTGCTTTTACCAATGCATAAAATGCATGGAGAAGTCATTTCGAATGACTGGTCCTCAGTGTTGTGAGAACGATGAATGGTTAAAATTTTTGGTGGTTTCTTGTTCAGTCCATAGGCCTACATCATGTGGCAAACCGGTGAGCATGTGGCTCTATTAGTATAGGAGATACCTGAAAACATATCACACTTTTCATCATAGTGCTTTTACCAATGCATAAAATGCATGGAGAAGTCATTTCGAATGACTGGTCCTCAGTGTTGTGAGAACGATGAATGGTTAAAATTTTTGGTGGTTTCTTGTTCAGTCCATAGGCCTACATCATGTGGCAAACCGGTGAGCATGTGGCTCTATTAGTATAGGAGATACCTGAAAACATATCACACTTTTCATCATAGTGCTTTTACCAATGCATAAAATGCATGGAGAAGTCATTTCGAATGACTGGTCCTCAGTGTTGTGAGAACGATGACTGGTTAAAATTTTTGGTGGTTTCTTGTTCAGTCCATAGGCCTACATCATGTGGCAAACCGGTGAGCATGTGGCTCTATTAGTATAGGAGATACCTGAAAACATATCACACTTTTCAATCATAGTGCTTTTACCAATGCATAAAATGCATGGAGAAGTCATTTCGAATGACTGGTCCTCAGTGTTGTGAGAACGATGAATGGTTAAAATTTTTGGTGGTTTCTTGTTCAGTCCATAGGCCTACATCATGTGGCAAACCGGTGAGCATGTGGCTCTATTAGTATAGGAGATACCTGAAAACATATCACACTTTTCATCAAAGTGCTTTTACCAATGCATAAAATGCATGGAGAAGTCATTTCGAATGACTGGTCCTCAGTGTTGTGAGAACGATGACTGGTTAAAATTTTTGGTGGTTTCTTGTTCAGTCCATAGGCCTACATCATGTGGCAAACCGGTGAGCATGTGGCTCTATTAGTATAGGAGATACCTGAAAACATATCACACTTTTCATCATAGTGCTTTTACCAATGCATAAAATGCATGGAGAAGTCATTTCGAATGACTGGTCCTCAGTGTTGTGAGAACGATGACTGGTTAAAATTTTTGGTGGTTTCTTGTTCAGTCCATAGGCCTACATCATGTGGCAAACCGGTGAGCATGTGGCTCTATTAGTATAGGAGATACCTGAAAACATATCACACTTTTCATCATAGTGCTTTTACCAATGCATAAAATGCATGGAGAAGTCATTTCGAATGACTGGTCCTCAGTGTTGTGAGAACGATGACTGGTTAAAATTTTTGGTGGTTTCTTGTTCAGTCCATAGGCCTACATCATGTGGCAAACCGGTGAGCATGTGGCTCTATTAGTATAGGAGATACCTGAAAACATATCACACTTTTCATCATAGTGCTTTTACCAATGCATAAAATGCATGGAGAAGTCATTTTGAATGACTGGTCCTCAGTGTTGTGAGAACGATGACTGGTTAAAATTTTTGGTGGTTTCTTGTTCAGTCCATAGGCCTACATCATGTGGCAAACCGGTGAGCATGTGGCTCTATTAGTATAGGACATACCTGAAAACATATCACACTTTTCATCATAGTGCTTTTACCAATGCATAAAATGCATGGAGAAGTCATTTCGAATGACTGGTCCTCAGTGTTGTGAGAACGATGACTGGTTAAAATTTTTGGTGGTTTCTTGTTCAGTCCATAGGCCTACATCATGTGGCAAACCGGTGAGCATGTGGCTCTATTAGTATAGGAGATACCTGAAAACATATCACACTTTTCATCATAGTGCTTTTACCAATGAATAAAATGCATGGAGAAGTCATTTCGAATGACTGGTCCTCAGTGTTGTGAGAACGATGACTGGTTAAAATTTTTGGTGGTTTCTTGTTCAGTCCATAGGCCTACATCATGTGGCAAACCGGTGAGCATGTGGCTCTATTAGTATAGGAGATACCTGAAAACATATCACACTTTTCATCATAGTGCTTTTACCAATGCATAAAATGCATGGAGAAGTCATTTCGAATGACTGGTCCTCAGTGTTGTGAGAACGATGAATGGTTAAAATTTTTGGTGGTTTCTTGTTCAGTCCATAGGCCTACATCATGTGGCAAACCGGTGAGCATGTGGCTCTATTAGTATAGGAGATACCTGAAAACATATCACACTTTTCATCATAGTGCTTTTACCAATGCATAAAATGCATGGAGAAGTCATTTCGAATGACTGGTCCTCAGTGTTGTGAGAACGATGACTGGTTAAAATTTTTGGTGGTTTCTTGTTCAGTCCATAGGCCTACATCATGTGGCAAACCGGTGAGCATGTGGCTCTATTAGTATAGGAGATACCTGAAAACATATCACACTTTTCATCATAGTGCTTTTACCAATGCATAAAATGCATGGAGAAGTCATTTCGAATGACTGGTCCTCAGTGTTGTGAGAACGATGACTGGTTAAAATTTTTGGTGGTTTCTTGTTCAGTCCATAGGCCTACATTATGTGGCAAACCGGTGAGCATGTGGCTCTATTAGTATAGGAGATACCTGAAAACATATCACACTTTTCATCATAGTGCTTTTACCAATGCATAAAATGCATGGAGAAGTCATTTCGAATGACTGGTCCTCAGTGTTGTGAGAACGATGACTGGTTAAAATTTTTGGTGGTTTCTTGTTCAGTCCATAGGCCTACATCATGTGGCAAACCGGTGAGCATGTAGCTCTATTAGTATAGGAGATAC